>NC_077228.1:451565176-451800176 GCF_027887165.1 Monodelphis domestica
GCAATTAGTTATTTCTGATTTGTCATTGACTATCACATGCCCATGTAGTGTGGGTGTGCACAATTTTTGGGTGCTAGACCAAGATGGAGACTTTTAAAATTCACAATCCCCCCTGATGATGATTGGGGGACTAGTCTCCCCAATTGATCACTAAACATAAGCATACTGCACCCCAAAAATTCTAACTGTAAGTGTATATAAAAATTTTACCCACTAAGAGGAAAACTGTAATAGTTGTAGATATGGGGAAATAGAGGAGAGAGAAAGAAAGCAAAACAATTTTTTTGCTGGGTGCATTGACAAAAGCCAATTAGGGGGCAGTCCCCTTTGGCATAAGAGTGTACATTCAAAAAATGTTCAATCAACCACACCCCAAGGTTCATTCTGGATCTTCCTGTAGTGAAAAGGTTTAGATATCTCTGCAAACTGTTCATTCTCTGCATTCAGTTAGTTAGCAAGTTTCTTCTCTGAAGATTTATCTCGAACAAAATTTAAATCTTGGATTTGATGAAATACAATCCCCCCTGAAGAAAGTGTTGAAAAAATCACTGAGTCCAGCTGAGGATGCAAGTTTTAGTTGTGGGGGTGTGTGAGTTAATCCAAAAGGAAAACAAAACAAAATGGAAATAAAATAAAAAACAAAATCAAAAGAAGAAAAAGGGAAAAAATAGACCCTTTATATATACATATATTTACATTGAAGAAGAATTCAAAATCAGTATCAAAAAATAAAAAAAAATCTATGTATACAAAAATTTGAGAAAGCAAGAATTAAAAAAATGTTTTTCCCACAGGCCCCTGTATTAGGGTCTAGTTAAGTAATTTCTAATCCCACAAGTCTGTAGGACAGAATGCAGCATATTTTACTTCCCCATTTGCAGCCAAGGCTACAGGAAGTTGCCATACTATAGGAGAGAAAAAGGACCAGATTTTTATTTTATATCTAGGGAAGTGTCATTCCTTTGTTTGATTTTACCTCCGTTCTCAGGGATGGATGGAGCCAGGATGGTAGCCAACCTTTGGTACTTGTCTGTAGGTATTTTCACGAAGAGTGTGGATACAAGGAAGGCCTACATCTTAATGTCTGTCAAGTGTCGCAACCTCGAGTCTCACACTAGGTTCAAGTCCTTAGTATTGGCTTAGAAATGCATTAATCCTACCTGGATTGGTCTTTGATTTTTAGACATGTGAGCTCTTTAGGCATTATCCAGGTTATCTCTGTGCTCCTTTTTGATCCCATTCCTAGAACCAGACACAAACATTAATCATAGTCCCACAACAATTATCAATAAATGGCAGGTTCCCATAGTCTAAAGCCATTTGGGTGCTTATTAATAATAATAGCAAGTATATATATTTAAACTAATATTATTATAGAATAAAATTAATATTGATTGTATGTACCTTAAGTACATAGAAATGAGAAAAAGGGGAAAAATAAAATATTGTAAAAAAGGATAATAATAAAATAAGGAAAAGAGAAAAAAGGAAAAAAGAAAAAAAATTAAATTTAGGAATTCAATGTGTCAAAAGCAGAATAAAACAGTTCCACTTGTCAATAGGTAGTTATCTCCAATGCATGTATAGGATACAGTCAATCAGTCTCAACAGAAGATGCTCTCTTTACATGTGAGCAGTGAATCCAAGAGTCCTTTTCTCCAACCTTTATAGATGTTGGAGTAGTTAACAATATTTGGAATGGTCCTTCCCAGGAAGACTGGGTTGCTCCCGTATACTGGAAGTTCTTTATATACACGTTGTCTCCTGGGTTCAGGTCATGAAGTGAGAAGTCTAGTGGTCTGGCTTGTACTGCAGCTCCAGATTCATGTAGCTCACGCAGTTTGTGCTGTAATTCCTGTATATAGGAAGCAATAGTAGTATCTCCCCCTAATAGCGATGTATAAGCCGGAGAGAAAGGCTTAGCCTGTATAGGCGGATGTCCAAAAAGCATCTCAAATGGTGAAATATGTAAGTCTCCTCTAGGCCTGTTTCTAAGATAAAATAGGGCCAGAGAGAGATTTTCAGGCCATTTTAAATGGGTCTCAGTGCATAATTTGCCAATCATAGTTTTAAGTTCTTTGTTCATCCTCTCAACTTGGCCTGGACTCTGGGGATGATATGGAACATGGAATTTGGGAGTTATCCCCAAGCAAGAATATATCTGGTTTAGAACAGAATCAGTAAAATGACTCCCCCTATCAGAATCAATATGTGCTGTTAGGCCAAAGCGAGGAATAATTTCTTTTAAAAGCACCTTAGCAACAAAAGCTGCTGTGGCTCGGGCTGTAGGAAATGCTTCCAGCCATCTGGTCAGTTGGTCTACTATGACCAGACAAAATTTATATTGTCCAGCCTTTGGCATCGTTATAAAATCTATCTGCAGGTGCTCAAAAGGTGTGTAAGCCAGAGGTCGCCCACCAAAGGCTTTGCCATGAAAGGCATGTTGGTTATATGCGTGGCAGGTAGAGTAGGCTGAACACACTTTAGAGGCTATGGTAGTTATGCCAGGGGCTATCCATACTCTCTTAACAGAGTCCACGATGCCCTGGGTGCCAAAGTGGCCATTATTGTGAACAGATTGGCAAATTTGGTGATAGAAACTTCTAGGGAGCAGGGGTTTTCCTTCAGATGACACCCAGACTCCATTGATCTGTTTTGCTTTGGATTTTTGTTTCCATTTTTCCACTTCCTTCTCATTATAGGAAAGTGATAAATTTAAGTCATCAGTAGTTGTTAATGTTAAAAGTAATTCAGGCCCTTCTATGGCTGCTAGCTTTGCAGCAGCATCTGCTCGGTCACTTCCCCTAGAGACAGGGTCGGTGCCACCTGTATGGGCTGAGCAATGAACTACAGCTAGGGCTTCAGGCAGCTGAAGAGCAGAAAGTACTTCATTAATAATTTCAGCATTAGCTATGGATTGTCCAGCTGAGTTTAAAAATCCTCTCTGGAGCCATAGCATCCCGACTGAGTGACAAATGCCAAAAGCGTATCTAGAATCCGTATAAATTGTTGCCTTTTTATCCTTGGCAATTATACAGGCATGTTTCAGAGCTATGAGCTCAGCTCCTTGAGCGCTAATGTTAGAAGGTAATGAGGCTGACCACTCAGTGGCAAATTCTGAGACTACAGCAGCTCCACTGTAGCGTATGCCATCCCTCATGAAAGAAGAACCATCAGTAAATAAGATCAGGTCTGAGTTCTTTAAGGGAGTGTCCAGGTGATCATCTCGAGGCTTTTCTGCCATGGACACCAGTGTTTCACAACTGTGTAATGGTTTTCCTGAAGTTGGTAAATCTGGAAGCAAGGTGGCAGGATTAAGGGTTGCACAACGTTTTAAAGTAATGTTTTCATTATTTAGCAAGGTTATTTCATACCTTGTAATTCGCTGATCAGAAAATGCCTGTGTTCTCTGTCTTACCAACAATGCTTCTACCTCATGTGGACACATAATTGTTAGTGGGCATCCCAATACTAGATCAACATTTTTGTCACTAGTAAAGCAGTAGCAGCCACACCTCTAAGGCATGGTGGTGCTCCTGAAGCTATTGGGTCCAGCTGGGCTGAATAATAAGCAACTGGACTCTGAGAAGGCCCCAGAGTCTGAGTTAAAATGCCTGAGGCTACTCCTCTTCACTCATGTACATACAAAGTAAATGGCTTGTTGTAATCTGGGTTGCCTAGAGCAGGGGCAGATAGGATAGCCTTTTTTAGCTCTGATAGAGCTGACTGGTGTTCAGGCTCTAATTTGAGGGGTTCAGGGACGGAATCCCTTGTTAGTGCTATAAGAGGTTTAGTAATTTGCCCATAGCAAGGAATCCATTGTCTGCAAAACCCTGTTGCTCCCAGAATTTCTCTTAACTGTTTTTTAGTGGTAGGAGCACTCAATTTTTGAATATTCTCAATTCTCTTGGGAGAAATAGAGTGGGCACCAGCTATCAGAATGAACCCCAAATATTCTACTTTGGGGAGACACCACTGAACCTTATCCTTCAAGATCTTATGACCTCTTTTGTGCAATTCCAAAAGAAGGTGTTTACTATCTTCCTGACATGCTTCTGCATCTGCGGAAGCCAAGAGTAGGTCATCTATGTATTTTATTAATTTGCTGTTTTTAAATTTTATATTATCTGTATCTTGTCCCAAAATTTGTGCAAATAAGGTTAGACTTTCTACATAACCCTGGGGCAGACGACCCCAGGAATATTAGGTGCCATTCCAGGTGAAAGCAAAAATATGCCTCGAGTTCTCATGTATGGGTATGGAAAAGAAGGCTGAGTACAAGTCTACTACTATAAAGTATGTAGCTGTGCTAGGAATAGAAGAAATAATAGTATTGATATTGGGAACTACGGAGTGTCTCTTTAAAACGTGATTGTTCA
Source organism: Monodelphis domestica (assembly GCF_027887165.1). Classification (NCBI taxonomy): domain Eukaryota; kingdom Metazoa; phylum Chordata; class Mammalia; order Didelphimorphia; family Didelphidae; genus Monodelphis; species Monodelphis domestica. Next base: position 451,569,556 of record NC_077228.1, read on the forward strand.
CAGCCCTCAAATCTTGTACGAATCTATAGAGGTGTTTGCCATCGGGACCCCTTTTTGGTTTTTTAATGGAGAGGATGGACGTGTTGTATTCAGATTTACAAAGGAAAATTATTCCTTGGTCAATTAAAGAGTTTATTATTGGGGTAATGCCTTCTGTTGCCTCCTTGGAGAGAGGATACTGAGGAATGCAAGGAGGTGGGCTGGATTTAGTTTTTATTTGCACGGGAGCAGCTGATTTAAGTAAGCCTACATCAGTAGAAGATGTGGCCCAAAGAGACTCTGGTATATCTGTAGGTATTTCAAAGGTGGGAGGCTCCTTTGCCTCCTGGCTCTCTGAGAGAAATACAGGGAGTAAATTTAAGGTTTCCTCGGGCACTTCTAAGGAGAGTGAGCCATCTGGAGCACACATTATTGTGGCTTGTAATTTGCATAGTAAATCTCTCCCCAGCAAATTTTTGGGGGATCCAGGCATTAAAAGAAAAGAATGTTCAACAGTTAGGGGTCCCACGCATACCATGTGAGGAGAAAGTTTTGGGACCTTTAACGGTTTTCCTGAAACACCCACTACATTTAGGGAGCCAATAGAATCACATTTCTCATCTGGTTTGCTTACTAGAACTGACCTAGATGCTCCAGTGTCTAAAAGACAGTCATATTATGAATTTCCTACCTTTAAAGTGACATGAGGTTCCTTACTATTTTGGGGGAAATGTATAGGGATTATTGGCATTAAAATATCAGGGTCTGGAAAATCAACGGTTTCATTTTTTTATTCCAAGACCCTCACCCCCCCTTCACACCTTCATAAAGATGCTTGGGCTGTTTTTTGGGACCCTCCATGCTGTTGGGGGTGTTCACCCTGAGTGTAGCATGGTCGAGCTCCATTTCTCATATATTGTTGTTGGGCATTTTGTTGGGTATTATCATTTTCTGTATTTTGAGCACTGTCATTTTGATTGGCATTGTGATTCCTATAGTTATTATTCCTAAAGGTATTATTATTTCTTGTTTTCCGTAGCCAGCTCCTACAGACCATTGTTGCATGGCCTCTCTTCCCACAGAAGAGGCATATTAAGGGATTTGTTAATGATCTATCTGTGGATTCCTGCAAAGAGGCCATGGTCTCTCCCTTACTTTTCAATTGTGCCTTTAAAATTTCAATTTCTTTTTTTAAGTCTGCCACTGATGTATTGTGTGTCTCAGGTTTTTTTGTATGATTCTTATAGGCATATGTTGCTACTTTCCTCAGTTCTTCGAGGTCCATAGACTCCCAGTTGGGACAGTTAGTTTCAAAGTAGTCTTTTACTGCTAAACAACAATTCCTAACAAAATGTCTGCATATATGTTTAATGTCCTTTTCTCTGGTCAAATCAAGGTCCATATATGTATGTCCTCTGTCAATAATTCTGTCCATAAAGTGGGAGGGGGTCTTATCAATTCCCTGTCAGGACTGTTCAAATTTTTCCCATGCATCAGGGCTATCAGAGCAGTCTCTCATGGTTCTTAATAGTGCATCTCTGGCCAGGACTAGTTTTGTGTAATCTTGTGTAATATTGGGGTTCCAGTGTGGATCTACAATTGGCCAATGGTGTGCTCCTCTACCGCTTTTCTTATTAGTTAGAGAGATGACATTATTTTTCTCTCTCTTTGTCAGAAATGTATCTAACAAATTTTCCACATCCAACCAAGAAGGGTCAAAGTTTCTGAATATATTCGCTAATTTTTCTATAAACAATACTGGTTCTGACTCAAATGATGGGACATTTTGTTTGAATTTTTCTAAATCATCAGGTTTAAAAGGTGTATAGTGTCTTACTGACACCAAATTCCCTTCTTTATTAAAGGTGGGTACTTCCCTCAATGGAAATAAACTTCTGTCTAAATTATCTGGTGTTATTGTTTCTAGGCTACTTGCTCTGTTTTCAGTGGGGTAGGTAAGAGAAGGGAAAAGGTTAGGATTGTTGGGTGTCTAGGCATGAGGGTTGGGGGTGGGAGCATGAGCATGGGTATGGGGAAGGGCCGGGGGAGGGCCCGGGGGGGAGGGTCAAGGGAGGGTCTGGACCGGAACAGGGGGCGGGACTGAGGGGGCAGGGTAGGAGGCATGAACAGAGGGAGGGGCCGGGGGGGAGGGGCTGGGTGGTCTGGAGGGGGAGGAGCTGGTTGGTGTGAGGGGGCTGCTATTTGAGCCAAATTGTTTTGAGCAGAGTGGGTCAGGGAATCTGATAATGATGGGGAATGGAGAGATAAATCACTCCTATTGTGGGATGTTCTTAATTCCCTTTCAATGTTTTGCAGGAAGGTTTTTATCTCTCCCCATTTTTCGTCCTGTTCCACCAATTGTTGACTAATAAAAGTATTGTGTTCCTTAATTTGTTTAGTAATAGAAGGAACAAGCCAGTGTTCTCTCTTAGAGGAGATTAGGTACATTATTACAAGTACAATAATTACAATCCCAAGGAAGATGAACATAAGGGTCACCAAGAGGCTTATAGTTTCTGAGAAAAGCCATCCTATAGTAACACCTATTAAGACTCCTATGCATTTGGTTATTGAACTTATAAGCCAATTTCGAAGCAAATCATGCACTGGTTGAAGCCACATTTTTTTCTTCCTTTTTTTTTTTAGTAGATGTCTCCCTTTCCTGTCTACTCCCAAGGGCCTATTCTGTTGTAAATTCTCATTAAGCTTCTGGGAGGGGTCACAAAAGCCTTATGCTGGGAGGCAGAGGCCTTATGAAAAAAGCTGATTAGGAGTGAATAGGTTGTAAACAAAGGGTAGAGCTAAAACTCTTTTTTTTACAAAGTGTGTATATAGGAGGGTCCCAGCAATCTTCTTTAGCCCTCAGGCTAAAACTGCTAGGACCATGTGCCTTCTTCCTTGAGCAAAGCCCACTTAAGATTTTTTTTAAGACTAGAAAGGCCAGGAAAAAATAGGAAAATGGGTTTTAAGTTAGCTCCCTAGCTTTCCTCAGCTGTTTTTGTTGTGGGCTAGGAGTTCCTAAGAGCTCCTTCTCCAGTTGCTAGTCAGTTGATTAGGTAAGCCTGGCCCGCCTCTCAATCCCCCAAGCCAACTCCTTAAAGTAAAGGGGGGAGGAAATGAGAGACAAAGAGAAAAAAAAACCTGTTGACCCCAATTTAAAATAAGGAGAAAAGAGAAGAGAGAAAAGGTGTTTTATACTCACCTGTTCTGGCAGCTGTGTCTTTAAGTCTTTAAGGACTTATGGAGTGAGAAGGAAGTGGGTGAAAAGGCAAGAAAATTCAGGAAATTTATTGAGGTTCGATAAACCTTTGAAGTACTAAAGCAGGGCCAAGAGCCGGAGGGGGTAGTGGGGGTGGGACCTCTCCCAGGTGATCAGTATTGAATCAAGAAGGAAAAAGATCAGAAGATTGAGATATTTCTTTTTTCCCCAAAGTGGTTACGCCAACTGTTGTGGTGAAGATTTTTCACCTTTTTAAGATTATTATAATATTGAACAATGGCTGCCAAGGAATTTACTTATGAAATTCCTAAAATGAAACACTCAAGTCAGAATGGAGTTTATGGAGGTTTAATCACAATGGGAGTAGGGAAAAGGAGAGGGAGAGAAGGAGAGAGGAGAAAAGGGAAAGGGGTTACTCAACCTCGGACCAAGGCAGAGGGAGTTTAGGCCCAAAGGGGCCAAGGTGGAAGGAATCAGTCCTTGACTCACGTGACCGATCTGAAGGGAAGCTGTCTGTGGGCCTCCTCTCTGTTCAAGCTTCTAACACAAACTGCCGTCTAGCTCTCTCCACAGGAAGTGCACAAATTCCAGAGGCTGTTCCCTACCTCACTTCCTGTGCCTCACAAGTGCCAATGGTGGCTCTAACTTGGCTTAGGACAGCCCAGGTGGGCAATTAGTTATTTCTGATTTGTCATTGACTATCACATGCCCGTGTAGTGTGGGTGTGCACAATTTTTGGGTGCTAGACCAAGATGGAGACTTTTAAAATTCACACTATCCCATTAGTGTGGCTGGAATGCTCCAAACAGAGGTCACACGTTAAGAGCCCTAGGAACATGACCTGGAACTAAGGGTTATGAGTCTGGGTCAGAGAGACTTGGACTGGTTCCTGAGATGTGATAGCTCAGAGAGAGACAGGAAGGAACATGGAGAAAAAGGGGCTGAAAAAAAGATGAGCTTGTAGAGGAGATCGAGGTCTTGCGTGTGAATTTTCTGGGATTGATTCTTCTACTCTCTTTGGAGTTGGTGGTTCAAGTGGAAGACACCTTCTTGGACTGGTAAGGCTCTTGATCCCAAGAGACTACCGGAACTCCACATGGAGATTGGAACCTTGTTGGGGAGCAAGCTAAAATTCCACAAATCAGACTTTAGAGTGGTAGGCCAGGAAATAATTTTCTATTTCCTTCATTTCTTATTTCTTTTTTATACTATATTTATATTAAATTAAATTGTTAAAAGCTACTATCATCCTCATGACTTTAGAGTTAATTTTATAAATGGCAACCACAACAGTTTTTACTAATATTATTCAACAAAACCAGTTTTAAATATTATATGTAGCATTTTAATTATTACATATTACATTTATTTTCATTATTGCACCCAGGGTTGGACAAGAAGAAAGTTCACAACCCTTGGAGGAAGGAGTTCCCTTTATACAAGAGGCTCATCAAGTCAGAGTTTCTGCACTGGAGGATTAGAGATCATTTAGCAGAATATAGTGAAAAGTGCAGTATTTGACCTCAGAGGACCCAAGTTTGAATCCTGACTTTCCTATTTACCACCTGTGTGAACTTAAAAGAGTCATCTATTCTCCCTAGGCCTTAATTTTCTTATTTGGGAGAGGGATGAACCAGATGATATCTGAAGTTCCTTCCACTCTACCATGACCTCATTGTCTTATAAAGAGCTCGAATTGGCTGTGAACATCTATAATTATATAGCCTTAATCCTGGTTTTGTGAATGATCAAGCTAATTATCACTATCTCTAAGCTTTATAAATCCCTTCTGTTTCCTAGATGTCTCCATGGGTAAAATAGTCTCAAAAGGTGCAGACCCTGGGTTCAGCTCTTCCCTCATGCTTGACCTCAGGGTCAACCTCGGGAATTTTTAGTTCACTTCCTTAACCCTTATCTATCATCAGTATTGCAGAAAGTGGCAAGAGAACTCTTCATCCAATTTACATGATTTCTGTCTTTTACTTCTGCTTGGCAAGGAGCTGGACAAACTTCCTAAGAGTCTGTAGGTCATTTCATTTCTTTTTCTTTGTGGAATCACTATTTTCTCATGGTAATTTTATAGACTGATGAGTAACCTTTTCTTTCATCTACTTGATATGAAATGGCTTTCCTTTGATCAGCTTTATTGTATATTCCCTCCCGATGAAGATTTTTCAGCAGAACTCCATTGCTTTGTCATAAGAGTTAAAAGTGTACTTGACTATCATAGTATCATGTATTTTTACCAGAGGTTTTCTGAACTTTGATCATAGTTAGGAAGTAAGCCTCTCTGTTAGCTGATCTCTCAGCTAAGAGATAGATCGGATTTACTTGAGTTGAAAAATCCAGTGCTCTTGTGATGCTCTCTGCTACCATCTTCTAGTTTCTTGGAAGCTTTTCTACAGAAGGTGTGTATGGCCATAAAATCCAGGTATTGAGGGTCATATCACCACCTGCATTATTCTGCTCCTTTCTTGAATAGATTGTCACACCAGAAATGTTCACTGGACTATTTCTTGGCATGCCAGAGCAAAGGAACCACACTCATGTTGCTGTATCCCAGATATGGACAGTCTTTTTCACTTATTCCACAAGGTCCTACCTGAAGGGGTCTTTTGTAAATACCTCATATATAGTGAATAGAATGCAATAATCATGAGATTCAGTGTCCAGCTCAGAAGAACACTATATCTTTAATCCATATAAGTACATTCAAACAATCCATACAATAAGTCCAGGGATATAGATTGAATGGATGCATGATTGGTTGGGTTTCTTTTTTGTTAAGTAAATTTTATTTTATTTTTATTTAAAATATTGATTTTTTGACACGTGCAAAGCCCAGTGGAACTGCTCACTGGCTACAGTCGGGGGTGGGAGAAGGGGAGGGAAAGAATATTAATCATGTAACCATGGAAAAATATTCTAAATCAATTAATTAAATAAAATTTCTCAAATTAAAAAAATTAAAAATTAAAGATTGATTTTTTTCTCCTTCCCATAAACTCCTTTTGAAAAAAAGAGAAAAAAAGACCTTTGTAACAAATGTTAACTCATAAAGCAAAACAAAATCAAAGATAAGATGAATGGTTGTTAATAAGATTAGGTTTAGGAGGCTCAGGATCTGGGGTATCCTCTGTTCCTGACCCCACCAACCCAAGTTGGGTCACTAGACAACAGCTTCTGCTAGAGTCACTACTTAAAAGAATCCAGCATGTAAATGTCAATCTAGGACACAAAGATAACGAACTATGACTTTGCCTCTTTGTTGATACTCCAGGGAGGTGTTAGCATCAGTCTGATAAGACCCCTATTTCCAGAATCCTTTGTCCTTATGAGAGTAGCAGTTTTGCCCTTTGTTCCATTCATTTTTCATCATATTTTCCCTCTGTTCTCATCTATAGTTCCAGGCAAATAGACTCACGTTTTACCTTCTTTTATAGTCCATACAAAAGAAGAATTTTTTTTTTATCTCATGTTATCAGATTCTCCCTCTCTCTGTCTCTCTCTCTCTGAAATTAGCATTTTTGCTCAAATAATAATAAGTTCAGTAGGTCATTGTCTCCAATTACTGACTTACCAATTCAAATGCAAGAAAATGCCTTTATAATAACATGGAACTGCCTTCTACCTGTCAAATCAGTGCTTACCTGGGGGCAACTTCACATTGCCTTTCTTCTGGTTTCACAGTTCCCTTGACTACTAACTTCCAAAGCTTTCTCAGAGGAATGGTTTCTCACCTTGATCTTGACATGCATTTTGGGAATTTAACATAACCCTGCTGTGAATTCTTTATAGTTCCATGTCATTTCTCCAGCCTTTTCAAGCATTCTAGTACTGTTGCACCTGGAACTTCTTTTTTTCATATTATACACCAGGTCTTTTAAAATTGTTCTTCACTTTATTCACCTGACACTGAAGTAATTTCCCTGAGGTGTATCCTATTGGGGAACTTCAATGGTTCCCCACCAGTGAGAAGAGACAAATTTTCCTGAAAGGTATCATAATTTGCCATAGTAAAGTCTTTCCTCTGGCCTTTAGCCATGCAGCTGGTCACTTTTTTTTTTTTTTTGTAATTATGTTAGATGGAATCTTCAGTGAATTCTGCTTTTTGCATGAGAGTCTTGACTTCTATTTCTATTTCTTCTTCAGTAAGAAATTTAGAGAGGACTTTTAAAATATTCTTCCCAATTCACATCCCTGGTCATAGTAGACAGTGCCATGCATTTAAGGACATTGGAAGGAAACAGAGGGACTTACTATCAATTGTCTTCTCAAGGAGTTTAGACACAAAATGGAGGAGAGCTATGAAATGACAACAAGTGGGTATGAGTGGATGAAGTAAGGGTATTTTTTCCAGTATATGGAGATATGATAATGTTTTAGGCAATAGGAAAGTGGCCAGTAGTCAAGATGAGATTGAAGTGAAAGTGTAAGGGTACTAAAGAGACATTCTGCTGAAGAAGGAATATTATGGCACCATTTATGCATGTAGAGTTTGCCTTGGCAAAGAAAAGGGCCACTTCATTAGGTGAGACAAAGGTAAAAGAGGAAATAAAGATATTTAGAACAAATTAGTTGAAGATGAGTGTAGACAAAGAGGAATAAGCACAGTCTGGAATATCACTCAAAGTTTTGCAAGCCTGAAATTGGTGACTCTTGAATCCCCACCCAACATGTGGAAACTCCTCCATCCTTAACTCCCCCCCAACACACACACACATTCACAGGACACATACATAAAACATATTTTGGCTACCGAACTTAGTGAACAATGTAATAATGAAAGAAAGGAGGTTAACTGTGTGTATGTGGAATAGTCCACCTCCAAACATCTCCCCAACTATGGCCCCACTTGCTCTCCTGCTCCCTTGTAGTGAAAATATTCTAAACTACCTATATTGGTGGATGATTTTTAAAAAAAGGAATAAAAGAGGAGAAAATGAATCCAGGACCCCAGCTCTGGATCTTTGACTATGTCAACGGCAAGCACAGAAAGAGAAAGTCTTCTAGAAAAAGTACATAGATAGTAATTTTAACTGTGAATGTGAAAAAGAATGTGAACTCATCAATAAAATGGAAGAGGATAGCAGAGTGGATTAAAAACCAGAATTCCATAATTTATTAATTACACATTTAAAGCAGGAAAACATATACAGAGAAAAGGTAAAGGGCTGGAGTAGAATCTATTAGGCTTTAGCTAAAGTTAAGTAAAAGTAGGAGTAGCAATTATGATCATAGACAAACTAAAAATGAGAATTGCTCTAATTAAAAGAGAAATAGTTCTCCCCCTACAATTCACTAGCCTGGAAGAAGTTGCTCATTCCATGCTCATCTCTGCTATTGGATCTGCCTGGCCTCCACAGTACTATTTCTCAGATGTCCTGAATCTCTGGCCTCTAAAGTCTGAGACCACAGCAGTTTATAACCACCACTGCTCACAGTCCCAGGCTGCTTATTTCATGGGAGTTTCACCACCTAAGTCCAACTTCAATAGCAGCAGCTTGTTTCCCCTTCCCTTATGGTCACCAGGATGTTTACATCTTAAAAACAACAGAGGCAACAGGCTTCAGTTGCCAGCTTCCTGAGCATACCTCACAGATCCTTTTTCCCAGAGAGGTTTATTGTTATTGTTCTTGAGTAATTTCATTCCCGTCTGACTCTTCATGATCCTATTTGAGGGTTTTCTTGGCAAAGATACTGGAGTGGATTGCCATTTTCTTCTCCAGCTCATTTTAAAGATGAGGAAACTGAGGCTTACAGGGTTGTGATTTGTTCAAGGTCACATAGCTATTAAATATCAGTGGCCAGATTTGAACTTAGGAAGATAAGTCTTCCTGATTCTAAACCCTGTGCTCTATCTTCTGCACCATCTTGTTGTCCTGCCCACTGATCAATAATAATTCTAAAGAGGTCAGTGGCAAAACATTGACAAAAGTGACGAGCCAGATAAATCTCCACTAGTAATTCTCCCAAAATTATTGCAGAGCCAAAGTGGTAAGCTGAGTCAACAAGGTTGATGGTATAATTAAAAGGCCAGTTTGGCGGCATCATCTTTTCCTTGACTTTCCTGAATACATCCCTCAATTCCTGGTATTGAAAAGGGAATTCCAGCTAAGGATATAGCAGATAGCCTTGTTTGGCAACAGAATAGGTGTGCTCCCTGGAACATTTCTGGCTTTGCAGGGATCAGAAAATGAACCTGTCTCAGTCTCTAGTGACATTCAGAATTTGTGAAACCTTTTTCTTTTTCTCTTGGCTTTTGTGTGATTTTGTACTTTTTCTCCTTTAGTTTCTCTAGGCTGCACTTGAATATTCCATTTTAGAATTTCCTCAAGTGTTTCTGAGGAAAGATGCAATTACTGCAAAATTAAAAGAATAATCATAAAATTTCCATCATTGGTTGTGAAGAACTAGAAGGAAAGCAAATAGTTCATCTCTGTAGCTCCCCAGAGATCTTTTGCAGAAAGCCAACATTTAGCTTGGCAGGTTTGAGTGAAGCAAAAATATTACAGATTGATTAAAATTCAACAAATATTTATTGAGCAGTGTAGTGTAATGCCATGAGCCTATAATGTCCATCTGGGAGGTTGTTTCCTCATCCCCATGGCTGGTTCCCATGACATATAGTCCTTCCTAAGATAATAATCTTATTATGTTTCACTTTATGGATTCTCTGCTAAATGATTACCCAAATTTGTTTAGCTAGATCCCACACAGTAAAAATTAAAAATTCACTGCAATGGTTTCATATTTTCAAATTCATGTCATTTGAAGTTATAATTATGTAAATTGTGGTAATAGGTTTCAGCCCAATGGAAACACATGGTGCAAATTTGAATAATGTGACCACTTTGGGGAATTCATTATTTGCACTAATTTAGACTGACCTCCATTTACACACTTCTCTGCAGATATCTGAAAAATTAGAATGCAGTGTGTAGAAAAAAAACTTAAACTGTAAGCTGCACCATATCAAATAAGTTATTTGGTGGTTCCTGGTGTCCTTAGAGAGTTCATTTGAAAAGTTTGCAATTTACTCCACTTTTAGGCCAGTTGTTATTTCTGTTATGAATCTTCTGTTAAATTTCTTTGATTCAGAAGTACTCTTCTACTAATTAATCATGATTTCTATTTCAGGGTTTTAAATGGTTCCCATGTGGCCTTTTTCCTTCTCAGCATTGCTGTTTGGATTTCACTTTAAAAAATGGAAGTTTAGAATCTTAAAACCCTTAAAGATGAATTAAAAAAAAAGATGAATTTGACAAAGACATCATTTGCATGAGAAGAAAACTCATATAAAAGCACAGGGCTTCACAGTGTGGGCTTGTAACCATTTTGTGTGGTGTTACATAATGTGCTTTGGAATTGAAATAAGAGAGGATTTGCATGATTATGCTTCTGACTCTGTGTTGATTTCCTTTTAATTTTGTTCTGGTCCTTTGATTTTAATGGTATAGAGCATTATGGGGAAGAAACACCACTCACAATTTGTAGACTTAAGAGTTGCCTAGGGCAATAAGAAGTTAAATAACTTGTCCAACATCAAACTAAAGGACAGCTTTCTATACGCTATGCTATATGGTCCCTCCTAAGATAATAATCATGGGTAGCTAGGTGAGGAAGTGTATTGCAAGGCCCAGAGTCAGGAAGACTTATCTTCCTGAGTTCAAATCTAGGCTCAGACACTTACCAGTTAGGTGATAATGGGCAAGTGATTTAACTCTGTTTGCCTCAGTTTCCTCATTTATAAAATGAGCTGGAGAAGGAGATGGTAAACCACTCCAGTATCTTAACCCAGTTTGCCTCAGTTTCCTTATCTGTATAATTAATTAGAGGAGGAAATAGCAAACCACTCTAGTATCCACTACTGATTGGGAAAAGACATGTTATAAACCTCTGGGTGGGGGGGGGGGGTGGAGCCAATATGGTGGAGTAGAGGTGTGGAAAACAAGAACCTTGAGAAGAATACTCTTCAAAAATGCTTCAAAATGAGTACAGGAGTTTGAGTAAACAAGGAGATAGAGTGAATCCATTTTCCTGCAGAAAACAACTTGGAAGGTGTAAACCTTAAAATTTCTTAGACATGAATTTTGGAAATTTCACCATTGGGAAATTTCATACTTGAAAAAAATTTCCTATTAATAGTAAGAACTCTATTGAAATGTGAAAACCCTTGGCATGGGAGGGTCCTTCTCCTCCCTACTTAAGACTACTTTAGGACAGAAACCTTTTGCTAAACAATGGAAAGGGCTTTGACCTATACTTAAGCATAGAACAGGAAGTTCTTTGAGTCATGATTGATTTTAGAATTGATACAATAGAGATACTTGGAATGACAGAACCAGGTCTTGGAACTTATAATCTCCACCCTACTCAGCCTAACAGGATTTAGGAAGGGCTGTAGAATAGATCAAGATTTAATTATTTGAGAATATGACCTACAACAGACATGTGCAAAGGAAACAGACCTCTGGGCGGTCCTGAGTTAAGCTAGAGCCACCATTGGCACAGGGGAGACATCGACAGTGATTGGTAGATGTGAGAACTGAGGGGAGGGAACTTGGATGGTTTCCTTAAAGATAACAGGGTCTGAGGAGAGAAGGAGGACATTTTGCTCTGAGCGAGGTGGCTCTGAAGGAGGACTGAGGAGGTTGCTCTGTGGGAGGACCAGGAGAGAAGGCAGGCTCTGAAGGAGGAGAATTCTCTGGAAACATTTCTTGAAAGGAGGCTCTCTTGAAGGTGGAGCCTGAGGTTGGCATGAGAAGTCTTACCTAGAGAGATCTTTGGTGAGTGATAAAACCAACTGATTGATTTATTCGTTCTTATTCCTTTCTTACTTTCTCTCTTTTTCTATTGATTAATCAGTGTATTATAAATTAAATTTCTCTATAAAACCCAGTTGGCTTGGGCATATTCATAAATTGGGAATATATTCCCTGGCAACTATCTTATATTTATATAAAACCAAGACACAGTAGAAAACATATTTCAGCGGTCATAATTGATATATATATTTCCCTTGCTCCCAAACATTTTAATTATCACAGTTTATGGCTCCCACTCTCTTATCTACAACTATTTAACACTCAAAACTATTTTAAATCTAACAAAAGTAAGCAAAGAGGGTCTGTTTCATTGGCATGAAAGGGGAAACACAGCCTGGAGGAAGACCACACCAAGGAGTACTGGCAGAAGCCAATGGGAAACCCTACCAGCCTGCTCCTACTACTCTAGGTACTGAACCTGAACCCAAGCCAACCTCAAGACCCTAAGCTCCTGGATAAGCCAATAGCAAAGTACTCCTATGCCCATCCCTTAAAACACTAAGTCCTATTGTGAGTCTGAAGTGAGGTCCCAAGTCCTACCCAGAAAGCATAGGAATAAATGGGCCTTTCCTCAAAATGATAATAGTAGTGATCTAAAATCATTAGCAAGTATCTCCTGAAATGGGGACAAGCTAGAAGCCTTTTCAATAAGATCAGGAATGAAACAAAGATGCCCATTATATCACCAGTATTTAATATTGTCCTAGAAATAATAGCTTTAGCAATAATAGAAGACAAAGAAATTGAAGGAATAAAGCTGTCAATGAGGAAACTAAGCTATCACTCTTTGCAGATGATATGATGGTCTACTAAAAGAAACTAAGAGAACAAACTAAAAATTTCACTGAAATTCTATCTTTAACAAAGTTTCAGGATACAAAATAAGCCTGCATAAATCATCAGCATTCTTGTATATTACCAACAAAATCCAGTAGCAAGAGATAGAAAGAGAAATAACTGTGAGTCTACTTGCCATGACACATACAGGAATTACATGAACACAATTACAAATCACTTTTCACCCAAATAATGTCAGATCTAAACAATTGGAAAAATAATGATTGCTCATGTATAGGCTAAGCTAAAATAATAAAAATGACAAATCAACCTAAATTAATTTATCTATTCAGTGCCTTACCAATCAAACTTATTTTATATAACTAGAAAAAGTAATAATAAAATTATATATAATTAAAAATATATAAAATAAAATTTTATATAACTAGAAAAAGTAATAATAAAATTAATTTGGAATAACAAAAGTTCAAGAATATAAAGAGAATTAATGAAAAAAAATTGTCAAGAAAGGTGGTCTGGCAGTACCAGAATTCAAACTATACTATAAATCAGTTATATTCCAAACAGTCTGGTACTGGTGAGAAATAGAATTATAGATCAATGGATGTAACAGTCAACCCATGTGTATGCACAAGGAAGATGATCAATCTATAAGGATCATATTAGGAAAGCACATACTCAGTCCTGCACATGGCAAGAAAGGCATTGACCTTTGATCCCAGCATTCCTAAGGTTTAGGCGCAAACTCAGGTTTCTTTGTGCTCACCTGGCTAAGGAAATCCATGCCTCTTCCTTGTTGTAATTTACACCTGAACCAATGGCGATCCACTGTGTCTTCATTAATATGTATTATGTACCTTTACATCACAATGCCAATAAATAGGAGCAGCTCACATACAGATGGCCCTTATTATCTCTTTCACCTGTCCCTCTCCTTCCTGGAGCTTGGCCTCTGGCCAAGAAGAGCTTTTCAAATGGAACTTCCTTTATGTTTGTAAAGACCTTTCCTTCTTAATCTCCTAACCTCAAGCCAGTATGATCTGTGCTTAGAGTGCAAGCTCTAATTGATCAGAGGCTGTCCTCTCAGTTGTTTTCTATTCTCATTCTGACTCCCGTGTTGTTGATTTTAAGTTATCTAACTGCCTTATGTTCTTGCGAAGTTAGATAGCTGGGGCTCGCCCTGTGTAGCTTGCTCATTGTTAATATTGCGTTGGTGTCTGGTTTCATTCTTATACATTTCCTCAGTTCCAGCTCTTCCCTCAAGGGTTAATCTACTATCTTTCCTTTCATATAAGGGCTGCTGGACAGCACCTTATAATGGAATAGATTAGATATAATATGCACGGCATATTAACCTTAACCCTAGTGCTTGCTAAACCTAAAGATCCTAGCTTTTGGAATAAGAACTCACTATCTGATTTAAAAAAAAAAACTGCTAAAAAAACTGAAAAACATTATCATAGAAATTAGGTATAGACCAATATCTCATATCCTATGCCAAGATGAGGTCAAAATGGATATATTATTTAGACATAAAGAAAAAAAAGCATAAGTAAATTAGGGGAACACAGAATAGTTTGTCAGATCTTTGGAGAAGAATTTATGACCAAATAATAGAGAGAAAACATTACATGACATGAAATAATTTTATTATGATAAATTTGCAATTTTTGTACAAAAAAAAAATAACCAAAATTAGAATGGAAATAACAAACTGGGAAAAGCTTTCTATACTTTTCAAATTTCTCTAATAAAAGTTTTATTCTTGGAGTCAAGATGGTGGCCTAGAAGGAGCAGAAGTTCAGACCTCTGAATACCCTTCCTTACCGATCACAAACTGAATGCTCCTAGGGGACTGAAAATCAAACCTAACAGCAAGACTTGATTCAAAAGGTACGCCCTCTGAAAACCTAGAATCCATGAACACTCGGGTTTAAGGGGACAGCAGAAGGAAGGTCCCAGGACCCCTCCGCCCACCTACCTGGAGTGATGAGACTCCTGCAGCAGCAGGAACTTCTGGGTGGGCAAAGGTGCTGGTCTGGAGGTGGTACCTTGTGGGCAGGGCTGTGCCAATTTCAGAGCATCCAACACAGACCACAGGGAAGGAGCTAGAGAGGGAGCATAGACATGGCAGCCTGGCCAGAATTGTGGAGATCTTCCATATTTGCTCCAGGCTTCCAGGAGGTTTTGGACTCAGAGCACACCCAGCCCAACTAAGCTGAACTTAATCCCATCAAAAGTCTCCAGAACTCAGGGAAGCCCAGGCTCCACACCCATCCTCATTGACTGCTGGACTTTAAGCCAATCAAAAGCCTCCAGAGGACAGGGAAGCTCAAAACCCCAAAAACCCTCCCCCAGAGACTACACCAAGAGATCTTTTGTTAAAACTCCAAGAGGGGAGACTGACAGAAGGCCCCAAAACCAAAAAAAAAATGAGAGGAGCAAAAGGACAGACAAATATGGGGAGTAAAGAAGGGGTGAATTTGAGCAAACAACAGAAAAAGAAGAAAGAAATTACAATAGACAGCTTCTATTCAGCAAACAGAACAGAGGGGGAAGGATCAGCAAATGATAAATCAGAAATCCCAGCAAATTAGATACAGGCTGTGGAAGAACTCAAAACATAATTAAGAGAGGCTGAAGACAATTGGAAAAAGAACTTAAAAACTAAGATAAATCATCTGGAAACAGAGGCACTTGAACTAAAATGAGAAAATAGTCTCTTGAAAGCCAAAATCAATCAGCTGGAAAATGAGGCAAAGGAAATGAAAGACTAGGTAAAGAGAATGAAAGATGACCTGCAAAGGAAATCAAACCAGAAGGAAAAGGATGACCAAAAAGACAGGGATGAAATCTAGTCTTTAAGAACCAGAATACAACAACTGGAATTAAGTGACCTCACAAGGCAGCAGGACACTATAAAACAAAATCAAAAGAATGAAAAAACTGAGAAAAATATGAAGCATCTCATTCACAAAACAGTTGATTTAGAAAATGATTCGAGAAGAGACAATTTAAGAATCATTGGTCTACCAGAAGACCATGACAAAAGAAAAAACCTGGACATAATACTATAGGAAATTATTCAGGAAAACTGCCCCAATATTCTAGAACAAGAGGAAAAAATGGAGATTGAAAGAATCCAAAGATCACCTCCTGTATTTAATACCCAACTGACAACACCCAGGAATGTTATAGCCAAATTCAAGAACTATCAGACTAAAGAAAGTATATTACAAGCTGCCAAGAAGAAGTCATTCAGGTACCATGGAACCACAGTTAGGATAATACATGATCTGGCTGTATCCACACTGAAGGACCAAAAGGCATGGAATATGATATTCTGGAAAGCAAAGGAATTGGTATACAACCAAGAATCAACAACCCAGGAAAACTGACTATATTCTTACAGGGGAAAGTAGGATCATTCAACACAACAATATGGCAACAAATATGGCAATCTAGGTGAAATGGATGAAAACTTAGAAAAATATAAATAGACTAGGCTAACAGAGGAATAATTAAATTACCTAAACAACCCCATATCAGAAAAAGAAATTGAATAAGCCATCAAAGAACTCCCTAAGAAAAAATCCCCAGGTCAAAATGGATTCACAAATGAATTCTATCAAACATTCAAAGAACAACTAATCCCAATATTATACAAAGTATTTGAAAGAATAAGCCAAGAAGGAGTTCTACCAAATTCATTTTACGATGCAAACATGGTACTGATCTCAAAGCCAGGCAGGTCAAAAACAGAAAGAAAACTACAGACCAATCTCCCTAATGAACATAGATGCAAAAATCTTAAACAGGATACTATCAAAAAGACTTCAGCAAGTGATCAGGAGGGTCATTCACTATGGTCAAGTAGGATTTATACCAGGAATCCAGGGCTGGTTCAATATTAGGAAAACCATCCACATAACTGACCATATCAACAAGCAAACCAACAAAAATCACATGATTATCTCAATAGACGCAGAAAAAGCCTTTGATAAAATACAACAACCATTCCTATTAAAAATACTAGGAAGCATAGGAATAGAAAGGTCTTTCCTAAAAATAATAAACAGTACATATCTAAAACCATCAGTTAACATCATCTGCAATGGGGATAAACTAGAAGCCTTCCCAATAAGATCAGGAGTGAAACAAGGACGCCCATTATCACCCTTATTATTTAACATTGTACTAGAAACAATAGCAGTAGCAATTAGAGAAGGAAAAGAAATTGAAGGTTTTAAACTTGGCAATGAGGAGACCAAGCTATCACTCTTTGCGGATGATATGATGGTAAACTTAAAGAATCCTAGAGAATCAACCAAAAAGCTATTAGAAATAATCAACAACTTTAGCAAAGTAGCAGGATACAAAATAAACCCACATAAGTCATCAGAATTTCTATTTATCTCCAACACATCTCAGCAGCAAGAATTAGAAAGAAAAATTCCATTTAAAATCACCCTAGACAATATAAAATACTTAGGAATCTATCTGCTGAGACAAACACAGGAACTATATGAGTACAACTACAAAATACTCTCCACACCATTAAAACTAGATCTAAACAATTGGAAAAACATTGCTTGCTCATGGGTGGGATTAACTAACATAATAAAAATGATAATCCTACTCAAATTAATCTACTTATTTAGTGCCATATCCATTGAACTACCAAAAAACTTCTTTAGGGAATTAGAAAAAAAAAACATAACAAAGTTCATTTGGAAGAACAAAAGATCAAGGATATCCAGGGAAATCATGAAAAAAAAATGCATAGGAAGGAGAACTTGCAGTCCCAGATCTCAAACTATACTATAAAAAAGTGGTTATCAAAACAATTTGGTACTGGCTAAGAGACAGAAAGGGGATCAGTGGAATAGACTTGGGGTAAATGACTTCAGCAGGACAATCTATGATAAACCCAAAGATCCCAGTTTTTGGAATCAAAACCCACTTTTTCATAAAAACTGCTGGGAAAATTGGAAGACATTATGGGAGAGATTAGATTTGGATCAACATCTCACACCCTACACCAAGATAAACTCAGAATGAGTGAATGACCTGAATGTAAAGAGGAAACTATAAGCAAATTAAGCAAACACAGAATAGTATATTTGTCAGATCTTTGGGAAAGAAAGACTTTAAAACCAAGCAAGAATTAGAAAAAAATCACAAAGTGTAAAATCAATAATTTTGATTACATCAAATTAAAAAGTTTTTGTACAAACAAAACTAATGCTTCCAAAATTAGAAGGGAAGCAACAATTTGGGAAAAATCTTCATGACAAAAACGTCTGAGAAAGGTCTAATTACTCAAATTTATAAAGAGCTAAACCAGTTGTACAAAAAAATCAAGCCATTCTCCAATTGAAAAATGGGCAAAGGACATGAATAGGCAATTTTCAGTTAAAGAAATCAAAACTATTAATAAGCACAGGAAAAGTGCTCTAAATCTCTTGTAATCAGAGAGATGCAAATCAAAACAACTCTGAGGTATCACCTCACACCTAGCAAATTGGTTAACATGTCAGAAAAGGAAAGTAATAAAGTTGGAGGGGGTGTGGCAAAGTCGGGACATTAATTCATTGCTGGTGGAGCTGTGAATTGATCCAACCATTCTGGAAGGCAATTTGGAACTATGCCCAAAGGGCACTAAAAAACTGTCTGCCCTTTGATCCAGTCATAGCACTGCTGGGTTTGTACCCAAAAGTGATAATAAGGAAAAAGTCATGGACAAAAATATTCATAGCTGTACTCTTTGTGGTGGCAAAAAATTGGAAAATGAGGGGATACCCTTCAGTTGGAGAATGGCTGAACAAATTGTGGTATATATTGGTGATGGAATACTATTGTTCTCAAAGGAATAATAAAGTGGAGGAATTCCATGGTGACTGGAACAACCTCCAGGAATTGATGCAGAGTGAGAGGAGCAGAACCAGGAAAACATTGTACACAGAGACTGATACACTGTGGTACAATCGAATGTAATGCACTTCTCCATTAGTGGTAATGCAATGACCCTGAATAACCCAGAGGAATCTACAAGAAAAAGCACTATCCATGTCTTGAGGAAACACTGTGGGAATAAAAACACCAAAGAAAAACAACTGCTTGAATACATGGGTTGAAGGCATATTGTTGGGGATATAGACTCTAAATGAGCATCCTAGTGTAAACAACAACAAGGAAATGAGTTCTGATCAAGGACACATGTAATACCCAATGAAATTGCATGTTGGCTGTGGGAAGAGTGGGTGGAGCAGAAGGAGGGAAATAATGTGATCATTGTAACCAAGGAATAATGTTGTAAATTGACTAAATAAACTTATTCAAATGGAAATAAAAACAATCAACTTAAAAAAAATAAAAAACAATCCCTACTCAAAAAAAATTCTATTCTTCAAATATAGAGAAAATTAATTTAAATTTATGAGAATATCAGTTATTCCCCAATTGACAAATGGTCAAAGGGTATGAACAAGCAGTTTTCAGATGAAGGAATCAAAGCTATCAATAATCATGTGAAAAAATATTCTAAATCACTCTTGATTAGAGAAGTGCAAATTAAAACAACTCTGAGATACCATCTCACACCTATTAGATTGACTAATATGATAGGAAAGGAAAGTGATAGATGTTGGAAGGGATATGGCAAAATAGGGATACTAATGCATTGTTGGTGGAATTGGAAACTGATCCATCCTGGGGGACAATTTGGAACTATTTCCAAAGGCTTATAAAACTGAAAACACTTTGATCCTGCAACAACACTACTAGATCTGTATCTAAAGAGATTTTTTTTAATGGTGAGGAAGGAGCTACTTGTACAAAAAATTTTATAACTGCTCTTTTTGTGGTGACAAAGAATTGTAAATTGAGGAGATACCCTCAATTGAGGAATGGTTGAACAAATTGTAGTATATGGTGGTGATGGAAAACTCTTGTGTTATAAGAAATAATGAGCAGGATGGTTTCAGAAAAAAGCTGGAAAGACTTACGTGAACTGATACAGAGTGAAATAAGCAGAATCAGTAGGACATTGTACAAAGTAATAGCAATTTGTACAATGTTCAACTGTGAAAGATTTATCTACTCCCAGTAATACAATGATCCAGGACACTTCTGAAGGGTTTATGACAAAGAATGCTATCTACCCTCCCCCAAGAAATAAATGTTGAAGTAGGAATGCAGATGAAAGCATTGGGTATTTGTTTTGGGGTTTTGGTTTTATGCGAGTATTTTCTTTCAAAAATGAACAATATGGAAATATGTTTTGTATGACAATACATGTGTAACCCCAAATAAAAATATGAATAAATTAAAGTAAAAAACTTAATTCTTTATTAGTCATTGTTGTAAAAATTCAGTTTTGCATGATAATACATGTATAACCCAAATCAAATTGCTTACTGGTATAAGGGTTAGCATTGGTGATCGCCAAAAATTGTAATTAACCCTTAAGTCCCAAGATTGTTAATAGCTAGATTTATTAATAAGAAAAAGAAAATAAGAGAGGAATATAGAAAGGAGGTGAAGAATTTCCTAGCCTAATAATCCATAGTCTAAGAACTCAGTGCCTGTCTATGAATCCTAGCCTCAGAAAATACCTGCTCTTTCCCCCCACCCCCCCAGCTTCCTGCTGGGTCTCATCTTGTAAATTCTTACTGCACCAGCTCTCTTACATCACTCCCCAGGAGTCAATCACAATCCCTCAATTAAGCTGGCACCACCCAGGGGGGCAGTGCCCTGTTTACTGATTGACCCAAATTCAAAACAAATGAAAGGGAAATCTAAATCTCTGATTGATGAAATAAAAATACAAATTCCCTTCTCATACTGGGAAGGGGGAGGTAAGGTAGGGAGGGAGATGATTTGGATCTTATAATTTCAGAAAATATATTTTGAAAATTGTTATTACATGTAATTTGGGAAATAAAATGTCTTTAAAATAAAAAATTAAATCAAAAATTAAAAAAAAATTAAAATAAGCCTTTTGGGGGAAGAGAGAAATATCTTGGAACTTAATTTCCTCACCCAGGACTAAAAATAACTTTGAATACAGGCTTCTAGTCTCCCTTTCTTTGCCTATTTTCTTTCTGGATCTTAGAAAATTAACTAAGCTAAGACTTTGTGAGCTTTGTAAGGTCAGGAGAATAAGCCATCCAAAGGTCCGGGAGCTGGAGTTCATGCCAGAAGTTTAAATCTTGTGAGGAGTGAAATCTTAAGTAACCTGGTTGGCCTAGTGTAGAAATGGATTGAAGGTAGCCAAGAGAGAGTGACAGCAGTTCATCCACCAACTATGTCACATTCAGAAAAGAATTCAGTGGGGTGAATACTACGCAGAACCTGCCTTAATGTTGAGTCTGTTTTTCACACAAATTGAGATGGCATGAGAGAGGTGATGTCTTTAGCTTCTCAGTAATCTGTTTTTGTATAAGCTTGGTCTCCTTTTTGTAACAATTTGTTAATTGCTTAAAGATTTTGAGGATGCCAGCCAATGCTACAGATTACATAAGGAAGATACTAAATATAATTGGCAATTGACATTGGAGAAAAAAAATATACCAAAATATGGGGCTCAAGAATCCCTCATGGGTAATCTGACAATCACTGAAGAAGAGATATAGACCTGCTCTGGGGAAGTCAACTTAATAGCTCAAGCAGAAATTGGGAGGATGACTAGAGTTTACCTGAGCTAAATATAAAAAGCTTTATCACTAATGGAATGTTTTGTCACCTTTAAAAGAAATTTTAAGCATAGCATACCTTTGGGACAAATAGTTTCTTAATGGGATTTCCTAAAGCCCAGGAAATAAAAGTAGTCTATTGAATGACCCTACTTCTAGCTGAATAATTTGGCCAAGCTTCTAAGAATGCCCCCTACTGCCTATATGAACTCATAATACTCAAGGGTCCACTCTCAGGGGGCAGTGAATGGTGAGGGAAGGTTCCCAAAGGCACCATTTGCCAGTCATGAATCACACACAAAGCTGGGGACAAACAGTCTATGTATGACTGCTATCTCAACCACTGAGTAGTTCCATAAGATCATAGAATGTCAGAGCTGAATTATTCATGATTATCTAACATACTACAGTGGGAAGAACAATGGATTTGACATCAGAGGCCCCCAGTTCAATCTCTGACTTGAGTGATGATAGCTGGAGTGGAGGCAGCATGTTGTGGAAATTGCCCAGAATCATCCCGATTCTTTCTCTGCATGTTCTGCAGCTTATCAACGTCTTTCCTAAAAAGTGTTGCCCAGAACAGAACACATTAATTCAGATGTCTGGATAGAGTATATTGAGGACTTGTTAGTCCTGTCTGACTCTGTATGTGGTTTTTTTGTCAAAGACACTAAAGTAGTTTTCAATTTCCTTCTCCAGCTTATTTGAAAGATGAGGAAACTGAGGCAAAGATTTGGGTGAAGTGACTTACCCTGGGTTATACAGCTATTTTCTGAGGCCAGATTTGAGCTCAGGAAAGTGTCTTCCTGACCCTGGATTTGGCTCACTATCCATCACTGTGTCCCCTAATTGCTCATATTTAGAAGACTCACATTCTTAATCCTTGATAGTGTACGTTTCTTTTTTAAATTTTTTTTAAATTTAAAACCCTTACCTTCCATCTTGGAATCAATATTATGTATTGGCTCCAAGGCAGAAGAGTGGTAAGGGCTAGGCAATGGGGGTCAAGTGACTTGCCCAGGGTCACACAGCTGGGAAGTGTCTGAGGCCAGATTTGAACCTAGGACCTCCCATCTCTAGGCCTGGCTCTCAATCCACTGAGCTACCCAGCTGCCCCCGATAGTGTACTTTTCTTAATGAAACCAAAGAGGGTCTTCATTTTTCTTGACTCTTTTATTATACTTTTAACCTGTATTGACCTTTCCAACTGCTAAAACTAAGGTTAGCAAATCCTGCATGATGACTGTTTTAGTATGGCCTACAATAAAAATTTATTTTAAAATGTAAAAACCATTCTTAGGTCATAAGTGTACAAAAGCAGAACGGGATTTGGCTCTCTGGCCATAATATTCTGATCTCTGCATTAAAATAAAAAAGGTTGTTGTTGTTGTTTTTTCAAAGAAACTGTTGTTTAGCCATGCATGCTTCCTCCCAAATTATAAACTTGATTTTCTTGAATTCATGCCAGATTTTATATTTATCTGCCAAAAATTTTATTAATCATACATTTGACACTCCTTTCCTCTTCTTGCCATTTGTAATCATGATAAGTTTGCCATCATTGCCATCATCCAAGTCACAGATAAAAATTCTATCTTTGTGCTCTTTCCCCAAAGATCCTATTGCAAAAGCATATGGTTCTTAGAGAGGGAAAAATCTACATCATCTCATTCTTGCCCAAATGATCATAACTCCATGCCCAGAGAAATTATAATTCTAAAAACATGAGAGCATGATGTGACCCTAGTGGGGAAAAATCAGGAAGTTGGCATACAAAACTGGTTACCTCAGTTTCCCTTCAAATATGAAAACATTCTAGTTGTTACTATGGCAAAACTTGGTAAAGATAAAAAGCTAGATAAATCCCTATTGACAACTCTCCATCGTACCAATGCAGATTCTTGGGCAGTCCACTGAAGACCTCTTTCTAAATTGATATTGACCCATTAGTGACTACACTTTGAAACTGGCTATTCAAGTTCCCAAATCGCCTTGAGTATTCTTATGTAGTCTACCTCTCTCCATCATGTATACAAGTATAGTATGAAAGACTTTGTTAAATGTGGTGTAAAATCTGGTTGTAGCATATTTACACCATTCCCCTGTGCAAGCAGTATAGTATGTTGTTATAATCTATTCTTGGTGAAAGCATACTGGCTCTTTGTGATCTTTGGATCTTTTTTTTCTCGCTCATTCAATCAACAGCATTTATGAAGCATCTCCTCTATGCCAGGCACTGTGCTAGATGTTGGGATATAAATACAAGAAGGAAACACTGAAGGAGCTGGTGTTCTACCAGTAACTCTTTTAAAATACTGTTTCAAATACCAGTAGTAGGATTGCATCCCAAAGAAATAAAAAAAATGGAAAAGGATCTACTAATACAAAAATATTTATAACAGCCCTTTGGGGAGTAGCAAAGAATTGGAAATTATGGGGATGTATATCAATTTGGAAACAGTTGAGCACATCGTGGTATAGGATGGTCACGGAATACAATTGTGCTATAAGAAATGATGAACAGGATGGTTTCAGAAAAAGATGGAAGGACCTCCATGAACCAATGCAGAGTAAAATAAGCAGAAGCATCAGAACACTGTACACAGTAACAGCAATATTGTGGAATGTATCAGCTGGGAAAGATTTAGCTACTATCAGCAATGCAATGATCCAGGATGATTCTGAGGGACTTATGACCAAGAATGTTCTCCACATTCAAAAGAACCTGTTGGAGTCAGAATACAGATGAAAGCATACAATTTTTCACTTTAGTTTATTTAGGTTTTTGTTTGGTGATTTTGGTTTTATATGATTATTCTCTTACAAAAAATGAATAATATGGAAATATGTTTGCATTATAATACATGGATAACCCAGATAAAATTGCTTTCCAAATTCAGGAAAGGGGACATAAATGAGGGAGGGGAACAATTGGGATCCTAGAATTTTGAAAAACTTATGTGGACATTTGTTATCACACTTGGTAAAATATCTTCATAATAAAAAAATAAAATATAAAAATATTGTTTCATATTTAGGCAAGAATCACAGTCTAGCCTCCTGGTCTACATTTGTAGACTATGTTCTCTTTCTATTTCTTAAAGAACAAAGTTTGCCCTTCTTTAATACTCTAAAATCTCTCCCATTATCTCAGGTGTTTTCAAAATCACAGCCAATGAATGGCTCAGCAATCACATCTGTCTCTTCCTTCCATACTGTTATATATTGTTCATTTGTCTCTGTTAACCAGAGTTCTTCAGGGTCAGCTAAGTTTTTTCTTGAAATCTTCCTATGTGTCTTCCTTACACTTAAATCGATTGACCAAGATGTCGTGATCAAGCCTCTACCATATGGCTAGGAATAGAAAGACAAATATGAAACTGTCTCATTTATCCATCAAGAGCATGAGGAAGGTGGATGGTAGAGGAAGAAATGAAAGAGCAACGTTAAGTACCCTTGTAACTGAATTGGCACTCCAACTTACAAATGAAAATCTTTCCCTTTAAATATTTATCCATATTGTTGCTGCTTTTGTTGCCCAGTCATTTCAGTCATGGCTGACTCTTTGTGACCCCATTTAGGGTTTTCCTGATAAATGTACTGGAGGGGTTTGCCATTTCCCTCTCCAACCCATTTTATAGATGAGCAAACTAAGGCAAACAGAGTTAAGTGATTTACCCAGAATCACATAGCTAGTAAATGACTGAGACAAGATTTGAATGTTCCTGATTCCAGCCTTTGCAAGCTATTTATTGGGCCACCTAATTGCCCCTATTTCTATGAGTATGTTACTTAAAACTGCAAGTAAGCAAGAATTATTTGCTATAATGAGGATCCATGTCCTTAAGTGCAAAATTTGAGAAAGTGACACTTATTCTTTAGACATTTTTCCTCTGAGTAGAAGTTTGAGATAAATCCTAGAGCTGAGAGACTATAAAATTTAATTTTCTTCTAGAGTATAAATGAAAAATTTGTGTATACTGTTTTTCTGTCCTTACTATTAAGAAGATGAAGAAGATGGAAATGAAATGAAATCATTTCTGAAGAAGCTGTTACCACTTTTAATAGCTTTTAAAAGTTGTTTTACATTTGTCTCATTTGATCTTCATAACAACCCTGTGAGAGAGGTGCTATTATTATCCTTATTTTCTAGATGAAGAAACTGAGGAAGATAGACGTTGAATTTGCCAGGGGTCACATGCTAGGAACTGTCTAAAGTCATCTCTGAACTCAGCTCTTCCTGACGCTAAGACCAAAACTCTTACTTACTGTACCACCTACCTGGCTGCCTCATGAAATTGATTTTTGAAGAACCTGTGTCCTGTAGGACTGTGTTTTCAGAAATTAAGAGAAGATATTTGTGGTGACTTGGGGTAATGTTTCTCATAGTAAAAATACTGTAAAAGATCATTTATGTCTTTATGTTATCATTGCTTACACTGCTGATTAAGTGTATAGCTAATGCTTTTGAACTTAAACATAGGAGATTAATGGTTTTTATATAAAAGCAATCATTTATAGGAAAAGAGATTTCTCTAGTCTATTAAATAATACTTAATGAATTGGATGGAGGACCAAACTAATTAATTAATGAGAAAGAAGATGTTATTTTATTATTAAGAAAATGCCCAAAAATACCACTCTGATCGTCCTTGAGGTCAGCATAACAAAATTGAATTTGTATAAAAGTAAAACATAAGGCTGAGAGGTGACCTATAAATGAACGTGACCAATCCCAAGACCCTTAAAATTCAGACAAACATACACTCTCTCTCTCTCTCTCTCTCTCTCACACACACACACACACAAACACACACAAACACACCCCACACAAACTCTAAACATGACAATCTCCTAATAATCAAACTGACAGAGGTTGGCCAAAGAGGGTTGAGGCATATTTCCAACTGTGATTTTTAAATCTCCATCTTGCTTGGTCTAGCACCCAAAATTGTGCACACCCACACTACACGGGCATGTGCTAGTCAATGGCAAATCAGAAATAACTAACTGCCCAACTGGGATGTCCCAAACCAAGCTTGAGCCACCATTGGCATGTGTGAGGCACAGGAAGTGAGGTAGAGAACAGCCTCTGGAGTTTGCTCACTTCCTGTGGACAGGGCTAGGCGCCAGTTCATTCTAGGAGCTCTAGCAGGGAGGAGACCCGCAGGCAGCTTTCCTTCAGATCGGTCACATGAGTCAAAGGACTGGTTCCCTTCTCTGCCTTGGCCTTCTAAGGCCTAAACTCCCTCTGGCTCTGCCAGAAGGTTGCATTAACCTCTTTCCTTGTCCCCTTCTTTCCTTCTGTCTCTCTCCTTCTTTTTTACTCCCATTGTAATTAAACTGCCATAAAACTCCATTCTGACTTGAGTGTTTCATTTAGGATTTAAAATTCATAAGTAAAATCCTTGGCGACCTTAAACTAATATATATCAGTCTAATAAAAGTGATTTCATTATCATACAACAATGATCCACAAAAAAGTGGAATATGAAATATCATGGAAGAATTATATAATAAAAGGAAGTGGATCAATGAAATAGCAAGCAGAAGGGAAAAGATGAGGAGCCCTAATGCTCCTAGTATCCAATGCCCACCTTTCCTCCATTATAAAAAGATCCAAATGAATGTTTCTAGAGCATTGAATAAATTCCTTGTGTTAGATCTATGGGAGACTATGATCAAGGATTACATAGGATAAAAAGGCATGATCTGAATCAATGGAGGGAGGGAAAATACATCCATGAGATCATAAGATCAATATTGTTACCAATAATGAAATTGTTCTGAAAAAAAAAACATTTAATATTTTGGTGCTGCTATGGAGAAAACCATTCTGAAGGCTTCTTACTCTTTCTTCTCAAGCACCTCATCATTTTCATGCTATGCAATATCTGGTATTTCTTTTCTTTGATTTAAGTCTTTTTCAACAAAAGGCTGGTCTTGTTCCAGGCATTCAACAGTCCCATATAATGCCACTGACAAGAACAGTATTACCATTAGGATATATAGCTTCATGCTGACACATAATGATGTGCTATATCCAAAAGCAATGACAAATCCAAGGGATTCCCAAAGACGGTAATTGGCAAAAGCAGCTTCCTTGTTCTTCACAAATAAGTCTCCATAGATAGCTATTGGGAAAAAAAGAAACAAATGATGAATCTGTTCTGAAAAGGTGCTTTCAAAAATTATTTCTAAGACTAGAAACCCATATTCCCCAGATATTCTCATCTAAATTTTTTTTTCTATTTTGGCACTAGAACAAAAATTATTGATATATGTTCAAGTTACTTTTTCCATGTTTCTCTAGGGGTGGAAAATAATAACATGTTATATCATTATCTGGTCAAACATAATATCTCAAAAAACAAGGACAAATAAAAGAAGCCATAATAACACTTAGTAGCATGCATTTACCCATTAATTCATAGATTCATAAATCTACTTATATTTTAATTCCATGTTCAAGAACTTTGAATTCTCTGTATTGGATCTTAATCTTTTATATTTGCATCTTTCTCTATGCTTTATGAGCCAGTACCATGACTCTTTGTGCGTAGCAGTAGTTTTAATTTCTAGATATACATATAGGTAGGATATTATGCTGCCCTCCAAAAAAATTCATGTTCTTAAAATAATATCACATCTCCTTTAGAGGACAGCTAGCCGTGCTAGCTGCTAATCTAGGGTGAAGGAGGTATATTTTCCTTACTATTAGAAACAAAGAAAAAATATTCTCTGAGAGGGTAAGGGGTGTTTATCGAAGCTCAGTGTTCCTATAGCTTTGTCAAATTGAGTCCTTGTTTTGAAAATAAAAAATGAAAACTAAACAGAAACCAATCATAACACTACAAATAAAAACTAGTAGAATGGGAAGTTCAATTCCATGAAAAAGGAGGCAGTATGAACATGATGTCATTTCTTACGAATATCCTGAGATCACCAATATTGGCTAATGAGACCCCTATAACTGTTAAATTTTCCTCAATTATTGTTATTGTGATTCCTACTCCATTCTCACACTGTGGTTTACTCTAGGAAAAAATATTTAAAATATCAGAAAATTTCGTATACTATTTTAAGAGATATGACATGGGATTAAAGAAAAAACTGTTCCCTCTCCAAAGTTACAGAGGTTTGAGGGGAATCAGGTTTAGAATGGAGCAACTAACAGCGAAAAACCAGAAGGAAAAACCAGGTTCTTTTTTTTTTAATCATGTAAAACACTTCCATATTGCTCATTGTTGTAGGAGCACACTCATAAAAATCCAAAATCTTATTTTAAGATGTTAATAAATACACTGATATGAAAGATAGCATGCTTTGATCCACATCCATCTGACTCCAACAGTTCTTTCCCTAGGAGTGGATAGCATTTCCCATTATAACTCTTTCAGAATTGTCCCAGATCATTGCATTGCTAAGAGGAGCCAAGTTTTCATAGTTGATCATCATATAATATTGCTGTTACTGTGTACAATGTTCTCCTGGCTCTGCTTATTCCACTCTGCATCAGTTCATCCAGATCTTTCTAGCTTTTTCTGAAACCATCCTGTTTATCATTCCATATAGCACAGTAGTATTCCATCACCAAAATTCACCATAGTTTGTTCAGTTATTTCCCAATTGATGGACATCCCTTCAAATTCCAATTTTTTGTCACTAAAAAGAGAGTGGATATAAATATTTTTGAATAAACGGGTTCTTTCCCTTTTTTGTTGATCTCTTTAGGAGACTGTCTCGGTAGTGATATTACAGGATCAGAGTGTATACATAGTTTTATAGCTC
This sequence comes from Monodelphis domestica, assembly GCF_027887165.1. NCBI lineage: Eukaryota > Metazoa > Chordata > Mammalia > Didelphimorphia > Didelphidae > Monodelphis > Monodelphis domestica. Next base: position 451,598,868 of record NC_077228.1, read on the forward strand.
TTTGGGCATAGTTTCTAATTGCCCTCCAGAATGGTTGGATCAGTTCACAACTCCAACAATGCATTAGTGTCCCAATTTTGTCACACCCCCCTCCAACATTTATCACTTTCCTTTACTGTCATATTGACCTATCTATTAGGTGTGTGGTTATACCTCAGCATTATTTTAATTTGCATTTCTGCAATCAAGAGTGATTTACAACATTTTTTTCATGTGCTTATTGATACCTTTGATTCTTTCATCTGGAGAGTTCATTTCATATCTTTTGACCATTTGTCAATTGGGGACTAACACCAGGTTCTTTTGTGAAATTCATTTTTAGTTTTCAACACAGATGAAAATGACCAAGAGAAGCAGGTAACATTAGCTAGCATTTTTATACTGCTTTAAGGTTTGCAAAGTACTTATCTTGTATGACATCATTGGCTCCTCACAAAAACCCCATGAATGAGGTACTATTATTATCCCCATTTTAGAGAGGATGGAACAGAAATTGAATAATTTTCAGTGACACGCTATGGATCACACAGCTAGTAAGTAACTCAGGGAGGAACTGAACTCAAATCTTCCTAATTCAAAGTCCAATGCTCTGTTCACTGTACTATCATATAGACCCCTTTTTAATTTGAACTGGAAGGGGAAAAAGAGGAAGGCTTTATCTTATCAATTAACAGACCTCTGTTTAAATGAACATATGGCATCTAAGCAATGACATAGAGTTAATAAACTTTTATCCTTTTGCTTTCATCTAGATTTCTGAAACAGAGAGAATGAGCCCTCTCTTTCAGAACTCTCAAACATACCTTCCTGAACAGAAGGTTGTTTTTCCTCTCCTTGCCTTAGGGCACCTGCCAACAGACTACTTAGCAGCTGTGAATCTGGCAGCTGTGCAATCTCATGTCTTAAATGCCAAAATCTTTTGAGAATTATCTAAAATAATCAAACACTGCAAAGTACTAGGATTAGTATCGTCCTGGGAACATTTTTAAACCCTTTCATTTCTTTTTTTACCAAAGTCTTTAAAATTCAGTCCAAAAATAGAGACAAAAAGAGGAAAATTTTAATTGAGAGCCTTTATGTAATGTGGCATTGGTTATATTTTTAATGCCATTTCCCCCTTCATAGTTTAGAAGAGCTGAAATTAGATACAGTTATTATTTGGTTTGCTACCCAACCTAATGTTGTGGGAAACTTGGTTTTTAATCTAAGATGTTTCTATTTTTAGTCTTATGTGACTTGTCTATGCAATTTAAATTTTGGTTTAATTGTGACTTCATGGAATGAGACCAATCATTAAGACAAGATAAGGCATTTCTTTGACTCTCTTGTTCTGCTCACCAAAACTAGAGATTCTATAATGTAAAGAAATGGGTTATGAATCTAGGGACCTGAATGACAATCTAGGTTCTTCCATAGCCAACTACTGAAATTAACCATATTAATTAGTCAATGACAAGTTCCAATAAACTCTTACTATGTGCCAGGCATTGTGCTAAGTACAACTCATTTAATCTCTAATAAAATTCAATTTTCTTATGTATCAGATGACTATTAGACTTTATTTTTTAGGTGCTTTATATCTCTAAAATATTGTGATTTTTGAATTCCGGAAATTAGAACCTATAGAAAAGGACCTTAAGAAGGGAAAGGGAGAGCTAAAGGACCAATTATTGTGGGATCCCTGAATTCAATTCAGATGAACAGTTCTGAAAGAGGGAAAAATTGAAAGTAAAGTAAGAAAAGGATACTCTTTCCCAAGACTTGGAGATTGTATAACCCTTAAATGCCAATGAGTTAAAAGAATAGGGTATTGAGTTGACTAAATAGAATTGATTGGTGTGCTTGGTTGGAAACAATATGACAAAAAACAAAGGCAGAAAAGACCCTTCTCCATTCCACAAACTGAAAAGGCCAATCTGTCCATCTATGTAAGATTTTAGCCAGAGATACTCTTCTGATGAGACAGATGAATAAGCCAATTATGCTCTTCCATCAGTCAGGAAATTGTCACTGTCTTCTAAAAGACTGTACAAGAGGAAAGTCATAAAGAATCACATTTACCCACTGCTAGCAAAATATGTAAGTGGCTGATTGTATGCATAGCATAAAAGATTTGGGAGGCTGGTTACAAGGGAAATAATACTACATCACAGAAATATCTTATACATAGTAGGTACTCTATTAGGTTTATAAAATGAATAAGCAGATCATCCTCAGATTCATAGGTTAAACTTGGTTCAATAATCATTCAGGAAAAAAAATAAATCCATTCTGTCAAGTTGTTGTAGAAAGGAAATTTCATTGGTTTGTGTTATGGTAAGCAAAAAGAGACAATTAAAAGAAAAGGAAACTTAAAATAGTATTGTTCTCTGGTTGTTGCTCTCATTTTCCTGGATAGACAAGGAATTGAAGTGCTTAAGTCATTGAATTCTGTCCTATAAAAGGGGGACACAGATAATTTCAACATAAGGGAGACTTTGGGAATTTGTCCTGGGCACTTAGATACTCAAGTAGATTTGTGATCTCATTGATTTGAATGTGTTTGAAAAACAGATATTAAATATAGTAGACAGAGAAGCCACATTTTTTGGAGCCTGTCAGATCTGACTTTTAGCAGCTTACTGGAAAAAGGAATATTTTGAGAAGACATTTTATATCTTAAAGGTAGAACATCGGCTCATGAGAGTTTCCATGGCAATTTTGTCTATCTTTTATTAGCTATCAGAGTGAAAAAAAAAAAGAGAGGGGAGTTGTCACACCCCTACTGCTCAAAGAGCTGAAGGAATTTCCAGAGCCCTGTGAGAAATACTGTGTCTAGTTTCACAATTATGCTGTAAAGGGAAGCACCGTTCCCAATTTTTATTCATTTTACTTCTAGCCAGAGACTTATCTCTCACTTTGTAATTGAGAAGATGTGACTGAAAAGGCAAATCCAACATAACACTGAATCTTACATTACAATTATAAATAACATGATGCATAATTTATTTTCTTTTAAAAAATCAAGAAGATGAAAAATAGGATTGTAAATCTAATGCAAAGATTAATAGTAATTAAAGAGTGAGAAGGAAATGCTATTTCAGAAATTAGGAATGATAACAAAAGTTACATGCAATTTCTGACTTCATATTGACTCTACTCATTTATATTTAATGGACACAAACTTATGAATATAGCATGGTAGATATTGGAAAGAATAAAGCAAATAAAGTTCAATTCAGTTATTAAGATGTTATTTAAAGCTAAGTCAAAACATAAGCTGAAATAATATTATAGCTAAAATTATTTTGATAATGATTTTAGTATGATATTACTGTTTTTAAAAATGCTTATTTGTAATTAAAGCAAGGAAAAAATCATCCTATTCAAATCAACTCCACTTAAATTTCCCTTTATTAGGTCTCAATTAATGTCTAATTAGGCAATAAGGATTTATCAAGCACCTGCCACATTGAAAGTTTTGTGCTAAGTATTTGGAATAAATAGACAAACATAAAGTAGTCCTTGCCTTCAAAAAAAAAAACATGTTCTGAAAGACAAATTAAAACGTAAATGGAAACTAAATCATCTAATTTCAACAAATGGATGAGTCAAAGACCAAATTATAGAGACAACTAATAATTTTATTAAATTTCATTCATAAAAATGAAAATGAGAAAAAATTTTAAAAATTATGGCATATAGCCAAACCAGTACTAACTCTCTGAATACTTACATCATTAAAATAGCAAAACAAACAAACAAGAAAAATAGGTCAATGAATTGGGTATACAACTAAAAAAAAACTAGAAAAAGTATAAATTAAAAATCCCTAATTAAAGACAAAATTGGAAATATTAAAAATCAAAGGATAAATTAATAAAATTGAAATGAAGAGAACTATTGAACTAATAAATAAGACTAAGAACTTATTTAAAAGAAAACAAATAAAATAGAGCATTAGTTAATATAATTTAAAAAAGAAAGAAGACATTCAAATTACCAGTCAAAATCAAAATCAAAAATGATTAAATAAATAAATAAAATAGCATTAGTAGCTATTTTCTCTAATTACATGACAATCAGTGTGACAATTTAGGTGAAATGGAGGAATATTTACAAATATATGTTGCCTAGATTAATAAAAGAGGAAGTGGAATACTTAAATAATTTCGTCTCTGAAAAATAAATTAAACAAGTCCATCAAAGAACTCCCTAGAAAAAATTGCCAGAGCCAGATGTATTCCCAAGTGAATTCTATCAAACATTTAAGGAACAATTAATCCTAAAAACTAAAAACAAAACAACCCCCCCTAAAAAAAGTTTAAATATAAACAATTGGAAAAAAAAGTCAAATTCTTTTCATGACACAAATATCTTGCTAAGACCTAAGCCAGGAAGTGCAAGAATAGGAAAGGTTATTACAAATCAATTTTCTTAATAAGTATCAATGCAAAAATATTATAATCCCCAAAAGTCCTTGGTACTTCCCAGAATTCCCTATAATCTCACCTGGGTCTCTACCTGAGCGAGAATACAGTTTTGTATTTAAAGGGCTCTTTGCCTCCCAAGGCCCTCTTCTTCCGCTCCTAAGCACACACATCTCTCAAGATGTAGTAAGTGAAATTGAATGGGCTTATCAGCCCTAGGCATGTGCTTTTCTTATTTTGTATTTCTTTATCCTTGATTTCTAATAATCTTTAATAAACCTCATAAAATATACTTTTTATTATAAGAGACTGATTTAACTGTTACAGAATCAAGAGAATATTGCACACAATAACACAATACTATATGATGATGAACTGTGAAAGACTTAAGTATTCCCAGCAATTCAATGATCCAAGACAATTCTGAAGGACTTATAACAAAGAAAGAAAAAGAACTGTTGGGATCAGAATGCAGATGAAAGCATGACTTTTCAGTTTAGTCTATTTGTATTTTTATTTTGGGGTTTTGGTTTTATGTGACTATTCTCTTCTAAGAATGAACAATATGGAAACATGGGTTTCATGATAATAAATGCATAATCCAGATCAAATTCCTTATCATCTATGGGAAGGGAGGGAGGGGATAATTTGGATCATGTAATTTCAAACATCTAATGTAGATAATTGTAATTATATGTAATTAGTAAAACAAAATATCTTTACAAAAAAAGAAATGTTCTGTTGGTGGAGACTAAATTCATACATGAGTATATGCAAAAACATGCATAATTAATATGAAGCATTAGAGAAAAGGGCGCACTAGCAGCTGGGGAAATTAGGAAATCATGTTTGAATTGAGCTTTTAAGGAAGCCAGATTCTAAGAGTGATGATGAAGAGTGGCACAGTGGAATAGAGAGCTGGGCCTGCAATTAAGATGACTTGATCTCAATTCTAGCCTCAGAAATGTACTTTGTGACCTTGGAAAAATGTTTTCCTTAGTTTCCTTAACTATATGATGGGGATAATAATAGCATCTACCTCTCAGGGTTGTTGTCAGGATCAAATGAGATATTAAACATTTTAGCATTTAACACAATACCTGGCATATAGTAGGTACAATATGAATGCTAGCTATTATTGTTACTATTATGATTATTTTTCTGGTGAAAAGAAGGTGGTAGTAGGGGCAACATGTGCATTGGAGAAAGGAGAGACATGAGTCAGGTAGACCAATTTGGATGTTTTTGCAATCATCTAGAAGAAAGATGAAGAGGACTTCCATAAACTTAATGACTGTGTAAAAGTAGTTGACAAATATAAGATATATTGAGTAAGCAGATTAAATAAGATTTAGCAACAGATTCTGTAAGTGAGGTGCACTTTATGCACTATGCCACCTAGCTGCCCCTTTAAAACCAGCTAAATAATGTAAAAGGGACAGCCCAACAGCCATTTTGAAATGTATCTAGGATTACAAAACATAAAGTTCTCCTACCATACAATTTTGGGATACCACAAATAGATAACATTTTTTCATTATTTCTTCTTTCATAAACCAGTGTTTATGTGGGTTTTCAGTATTATAAAAACATTTGCAATCAATTTTACCACAGTGTATCAGTCAGTCTCTGTGTACATTGTTCTATTGGTTCTGCTCCTTTCACTCTGCATCAATTCCTGGAAGTCGTTCCAGTTCATGATTCTTTTCAGCACAATAGTACTCCATCACCAGCATATACCACAATTTGTTCAGCCATTCCCCAATTGGAGGGCATCCCCTTATTTTCGAATTTTTTGCCACCACAAACAGTGCAGCTATTAATATTCTTTTTTATTTGAATTAGTTTATTTAGTCAATTTAGAACATTATTCCTTTTTTACAATAATCACACTGTTTCCCTCCCTCCCCTCCACCCACTCTTCTCACAGCCAACGCTCAATTTCATTGTGTATTACTTGTGTACTTGTTCAGAACCTATTTCCATGTTGCTGTTTGCACTAGGATGTTCATTTAGAGTCTACATCCCCAACCATAGCCCTTTAACCCATGTATTCAAGCAGTTATTTTTCCTTGGTGTTTTTACTCCCACAGTGTTTCATCTGACTGTGGATAGTCGTTTTTCTCATAGATTCCTCCAGGTTGTTCAGGGTCCTTGCATTACAATTGATTGTACCACAGTGTATCAGTCTCTGTGTACAATATTTTCCTGGTTCTGCTCCTCTCAATCTGCATCAATTCCTGGAGGTTGCTCCAGTCCCCATGGAATTCCTCCACTTTATTATTCCTTTGAGCATAATAGTATTCCATCATTAACATATACCACAATTTGTTCAGCCATTCCCCAATTGAAGGGCATCCCCTTATTTTCCAATTTTTTGCCACCACAAAGAGCACAGCTATAAATATTCTTGTACATGTCTTTTTTCTTATTATCTCTTTGGGGTACAAACCCAGCAGTGCTATGGCTGGATCAAAGGGCAGACTGTCTTTTAGTGCCCTTTGGGCATAGTTCCAAATTGCCCTCCAGAATGGTTGGATCAATTCACAACTCCACCAGCAATGAATTAATGTCCCGACTTTTCCACATCCCCTCCAACTTTATTACTTTCTTTTGCTGTCATGTTAGCCAATCTGCTAGTTGTGAGATGATACCTCAGAGTTGTTTTGATCTGCATTTCTTTGATTATTATATTTAGAGCACTTTTTCATGTGCTTATTAATAGTTTTGATTTCTTTAACTGAAAATTGCCTGTTCATATCCCTTACCTATTTATCAATTGGGGAATGACTTGATTTTTAGTACAATTGATTTAGTTCCTTATAAATTTGAGTGATTATACCTTTATCAGAGGGTTTTGTTATAAAGATTGTTTCCCAATTTGTTGCTTCCCTTCTAATATTGATTGCATTGGTTTTGTTTGTACAAAACCTTTTTAATTTAATGTAATCAAAATTGCTTATTTTGCATTTTGTAATTTATTCTAACTCTTGCTTGCTCTTAAAATCTTTCCTTTCTCAAAGACCTGACAAGTATACTATTCTGTGTTCATCTAATTTAGTTATAGTTTATTTCCTTATATTTAAGTAATTCACCCATTCCAAGTTCATCTTGGTGTAGGGTGTGAGATGTTGATCTAGACCTAATTTCTCTCATGCTGTTTTCTAATTTTCCCAGCAGTTTTTGTCAAATAGTGGATTTTTGTCCCAAAAGCTGGGATCTTTGGGTTTATCATAGACTGTCTTGCTGAGGTCACTTACCCCAAGTCTATTCTACTGATCATTCCATCTGTCTCTTAGCCAGTACCACATTGTTTTGTTGACCACTGCTTTATAAAACATTTTAAGATCTGGTACTGCAGGGCCACCTTCCTTTGCATTTTTTCATTATTTCCCTTGATATTCTTGATTTTTTGTTTTTCCAAATAAACTTTGTTATTGTTTTTTTCTAATTTAGTAATAAAGTTTTTTAGTAGTTTGATGGGTATGGCACTAAATATGTAAATTAATTTGGGTAGGATTGTCATTTTTATTATGTTAGCTCATCCTACCCTTGAGTAATTAACATTTTTCCAATTATTTATATCTAGTTTTAATTGTGTGGAGAGTGTTTTGTAGTTGTGTTCATATAGTTCCTGTGTTTGTCTTGGCAGATAGATTCCAAAGTATTTTATATTGTCTAGGTGATTTTAAAGGGGATTTCTCTTTCTAACTCTTACTGCTGGGATGAGTTGGAAGTATATATAATAATGCTGAAGATTTATGTGGTTTTATTTTGTGTCCTGCAACTTTGCTAAATTTGTTGATTATTTCCACTAGCTTTTTAGTTGATTCTCTAGGATTCTTTAAGTAGACCATCATATCATCAGCAAAGAGCAATAGCTTGGTCTCCTCATTACCTATTTTAATACCTTCAATTTCTTTTTCTTCTCTAATTGCTACTGCTAGTGTCTCTAGTACACTGTTAAATAATAGAGGTGATAATGGGCATCCTTGTTTAACTCCTGATCTTATTGGGAAGTCTTCTAATATATCCTCATTGCAGATGATGCTTCCTGATGGTTTTAGATAGATACTGTTTATTATTTTTAGGAAAGGCCCATCTATTCCTATACTTTTTAGTGTTTTCAATAGGAATGATTGTTGTATTTCATCAAAGGCTTTTTTCTGCCTCTATTAAGATAATCATGTAATTTTTGTTGGTTTGCTTGTTGATATGATCAATTATGTGAATAGTTTTCCTAATATTGAACCATCCTTGCATTCCTGGTATGAATCCAACCTGGTCATAATGAATAACCCTCTTGATCACTTGCTGGAGTCTATTTGCTAGTATCCTATTTAAGATTTTTGCGTCTGTATTCATTAAGGAGATTGGTCTGTAGTTTTCTTTTTCTGATTTTGACCTGCCTAGATTTGGAATCAGTACCATATTTGTATTATAAAAGGAATTTGGTAGAACTCCTTCTTTGCTTATTCTGTCAAATAGTTTGTATAATATTGGGATTAGTTGTTCTTTGAATGTTTGATAGAATTCACTTGTGAATCCATCAGGCTCTAGGGACTTTTTTCTTAGGCAGTTCTTTGATGGCTTGTTCAACTTATTTTTCTGATATGGATTTGTTTAAGTATTCTATTTCTTCTTCTGTTAATCTAGGCAATTTATTTTTTTGTAAATATTATTCCATATCACCTAGATTGGCATATTTATTGCCATGTAATTGGGCAAAATATTTTTTAATGATTGCCTTAATTTCCTCCTCATTCAAGGTGAGGTCTTTCTTTTTCTCTTGGATACTGTAAATTTGGTTTTCTTCTTTCCTTTTTTTTATTAGGTTGACCAGTACTTTGTCTATTTTATTTGTTTTTTCGAAGTACCAGCTTCTAGTCTTGTTTATTAACTCAATAGTTCTTTTACTTTCAATTTTGTTAATTTCTCCTTTGATTTTTAGGATCTCTAATTTAGTATTCTTCTGAGGATTTTTAATTTGTTCACTTTCTAGTTTTTTAATTGTCATGCCCAATTCTTTGACTTTAGCCCTCCATAATTTGTTAATATATGAACTCAAGGTTTTGAATTTCCCCCTTACTACTGCTTTGGCTGTATCCCATGAATTTTGAAAGGAAGTTCCATCATTGTCATTTTCTTCAATGAAATTATTAATTGTTTTTATGATTTGTTCTTTAACTGATTTTTGAGAATCATAGTATTTAATTTCCAATTAATTTTTGATTTGCCTCTTAATGTATCCTTGCTAATTATTATTTCTATTGCATTATGATCTAAAAAGTTTGCATTTATTATTTCTGCTCTTTTGCACTTGTTTTTCATGTTTTTATGCCCTAGTACATGGTCAATCTTTGGGAATTTACCATGTGCTACTGAAAAGAACATGTATTTCTTTTTGTCCCTATTCATTGTTTTCCATATATCTATTAACTCTAATTTTTCTAAGATTTCATTCACATCTCTGACCTCTTTCTTATTTATTTTTTGGTTTGATTTATCTAGATCTGATAGAGGAAGATTCAGGTTTCCCACTAATATAGTTTTGCTATCTATTTCCTCCTTCAACTCCTCTAATTTCTCCTTTAGAAATTTGGATGCTATACCATTTGGTGCATACATGTTTAGTACTGATATTTCCTCATTGTCCATACTGCCTTTTATCAGGATGTAATTATCTCCCCTGTCTCTTTTAACTAGATCTATTTTTACTTTGGCTTTGTCAGATATCATGATTGTAACTCCTGCCTTCTTTGTCTCAGTTGAAGCCCAATAGATTTTGCTCTAGCCATTCACCTTTAATCTGTGTGTATCTACCTGCCTCATGTGTGTTTCTTATAAACAACATACAGTAGAATTTTGGTTTCTAATCCACTCTGCTATTTGCTTCCATTGTACGGGTGAGTTCATTCCATTCACATTCAAAGTTATGATTACTACCTGTGTATTCCCCAACATCTTGATTTTCTCTCCTTGTCTTGCCCTGTCCTCTTTCACTATTTCCCAAGTCCTGTAATGGACTTCTCTACTATTAGCACTGCAGTGATTCAGAAGTATTTGGAGGGACATATGAGAAAGATCACTATCCATACTCAGAGGAAGAACTACACAGAAGAAAAACAACTGCTTGATCACATGGGTTGATGGGGATATGACTGAGGAAGTTGGCTTTAAAAGATCACCCTAGTAAAAATATAAATAATATAGAAATAGGACTTGATCAATGACACATGTTAACCCAGTAGAATTGCACATCAGATATGGGAGGGGGTTGGGAAGAGGGGGAAAAGAACATGAGTCTTGTAACCATGGAAAAAATTCTAAATCATCTAATTAAATAAGATTTTCAAGGGGGCAGCTGGGTAGCTCAGTGGATTGAGAGCCAGGCCTAGAGTTGGGAGGTCCTAGGTTTGAATCTGATCTCAGAAACTTCTCAGCTGTGTGACCCTGGGCAAATCATTTGACCCTCATTGCCTAGTCCTTACCACTCTTCTTCCTTGGTGCCAATACATAGTATTGACTCCAAGATGGAAGGTAAGGATTTCTAAAAAAATTTTTTTTCAAAAAAAAAAAAGATAAGATATAAGGCTTAAATAAAAAGCTAAAAGTGTTATTTCAATGTCAAGAATGGTTTAAAAATTATAGTTATGATGTAATATTAAAGAATGAATAGTAAAAAAAAATTTGAAGAAGTTTCGCTATTGAGCCAAACTAAATAAATTATGGCATCTAGCCATGTATGTATTTGATCTGTTCTGTAAAACGCTTCATTTAAAAGAAGTTGAGTTGAGATAACAATGATATCTAAGGATATATAATAAATTGGCATCAACTGTGTCTATACTGGGGAAGTCAAAGGTTACTTGTTATCTTATTTGTCACTAGGTGAGAAGCATTGAAGGCAGCGTGTTTGGATCTTGAGTAAAGAGATAAGTAAGAGAGCAATAGATAATTCATGAACCTTTAGGTCTGTAAGGGATCCAAATAATCATTTAGCCTAAATCCTCCTATTCTCTTTGTCCTTTAAAAATGGATATTCTTCAAAGAATCTGTCCTAATTCTTTTTCTCTTTTTTTTCCTATACATATTCTCTAAATGATCTTATTAGTTTTCATGGATTTAATTATCACCTCCGTGTAAATACCATGTTAAAAATCTTTATATTGTGAATCTTAAAATTGCTCAGACTATACCTTAGAAGTTTTTGGTTAAGTTATTCCACTATTGTAACAATGGAGGTACTTGATCAGGAATGTATTTGGAACTTTAAAATTACTCCATCCTGCTCAGACAGTGCTTTAGGGGAAGATAAAGTTGTAAACTCCAGATGGAACAATGAAAAAAGTCCCTAACTCATACTTATAGTAAAGCTAGAACCTTAAGCTAGGTCTATTTTTAGATCTAATACAAAAGGGTGCTAAGTACCTATAAAGGTTAAATTAATTACTAAAAGTTCAAGCAACTTACAAAAGGCAAACTTAACAGAGAGATGTGAAATACTCAGAAGATATAATCTAATCAGAGAAGGTGATAACAAAAGATGTGAACTAAGAATGGTCAGTGCTGGGGAAAATGCCTACTGTGATTGGTAGATGTGAAAATTTAGGGGGGGTAACACGAGAAAATTTCTTTAAAAGGAAGGAGAGTTCGAAATTGAGTGAGTGGGAGTTCAGACTAGTTGGAGTTCACATTTCAGTTAGGGAGTTTACTGTGGAGGTTGGAGTTTGGAGTTGTTGGAGTAGTTGGAGGAGCTGGGTCTTTGAACTCAGTTCAGGAATTGAGGATTGCAGTGAAGGACTGGAGTTTTGCTTGGGACAAATCTTGCGGTGAGTGATAAAAGACTGACTAGTCTCTCTTAAGGCTCAGGCCTAAGCCATTTGGCCTAGGCCCTTCCTACTATTTCCTCTTACTTTCTCTCTCTCCCTTCCTGTAATTCCTTCATTTGTATTAATTAAAATCTCCATAAAACCCAGCTGATTTGGGTATTTTTTCATATTTGGGAATTTTCCTATGGTGACCACTTATTTTTAATATAAAATCAAGACACTAAAATTATCTTTACAGTTTTGGCAATTCACAGTCTTGAAACCCACATTTTCGTGGTTACAATATCTAGCCCCTATCTCTCCCCTGAGGTTTAGTCTCTTATCACTGGCTGACTATTTGATAGTTCAAACAGGATGTCCCAGAGATATGTCAAATTCAATATGTTCAAAACAGAACTTATCTCCTCCTCCCTCAACTCACATCTCTTTCAAATTTCCCCATTTCTGTTGAGATACCACCATTCTACCATTCTCTCAAGTTCATGCGCTTGACATGATGTTCATATTTTTACCCTTCCTCACACCATGTATCCAATCATTTGTGACAATAAACATTTTTCTTTCTCCTCTATGCCCAACCAAACTTTCTCTCTACTCCTCACACACAGTATTCCATCTCCCTTCCAATCTGCTTCTAATAAAATTACTCTTTTCCTTCTAGTCACAGCTCAACCACCACTTTCCACAAGAAATCTTTCATGAAAATCCCAACTGTTGATGCTTTCTCTTTCTAAATATTTCATTAACCACCTTGAATTTATTTTAATTTATTCTCTTAACATCTATTCCGAATATAATTGTGCATGTATTTCTTGTTTCCCAATTAGAAGCTAAGCTAGAGTAGGGATCATTTTATTATTTGTAACCCCAAGGTCTAATACAGTAGGCACTTAAATGATCACTGAAGGAACCATTGTTTGATTTCTCAGATTTGCTCTCCCTCCTAAAAGTCTTCATGTTCTGAAAGTGCAGAAGTTCAAGAATGGCACTTACCATTGTTTTGTGTCTGAATAACAGCATCTGCCAAGCCCCAAAAGGCAGGAAATAAGAAGAACAAAATCTTATGATTGGGATGAGGTTTCCACACCAAAAGGAAAAAGAAGCAGCAAAAATGTATCACTGAACCTGTAAGTTTGAAGAGAGAAATTTTTAAGAAGGGAAACAAATGGCCATTGTATATCAGTGAAAGAATACAGGTGGAATTTAGATACACACACAGAATGAACTCTTTCCTTGATCTTTTTGTCTTTCTTGACTTGAATACTGTTTCCTCAAAATACTTCTAAATGTTTTCTTTGTCCAGTTTTCCTTCAATAAATATGCAGGTTGATGTGCACATTTCACTGAGTCTAAAGTGATACTTGGGCTTTTATAACTCTCCTTTTTAGACTAAGAAAAAGTACAGACGCTACTAGGCTGTACAATTTCTTATTAAGACAAACCTACCCTAGAATTTCTAGGTCTTTTTTCAGGTACCATGGGGTTTTTTCCTCTCTCTTTTATTTTTGCCTTTCTTTCTACTTTAAACTCTTAAAATATGACCCAGCATATAGTAATCACAATAATGACTTTTTGATTGCCTGGTTAACTGATAGATTCACTGACTCTGAAGACTAATCAGAAAATGTCCAAACACAGGAACTTTGGGCCTGAGATAACCAATGAGTTCCTAAAGATCAAAATCAACAAAAGAGCTCATCAGCATTACCATAGCCTATAAATTTTAGTACCTAGGACAATTGCTAGTATTAGCACATGAAAGAGGAAAACAAAGGTAAGTTAAGTATTAGAAACTGAGGGGAGGAGCTAAATTGAGGGTTCTTTCAACTATATCATACTGCCTCACAAAGTTTCTGACAATAATGACTTTCATGCCATGTCCACATCTTGGCTTCCTGCTCATTAGACACTTTGTTTCTTTTTAAAATGTAATAATAATATCTTTGAAACAGGAAATTACCTGCCCATATGCCTTTCTGCTGAATTTCCCCATCCTCTAATTCCTTTAAGCCTTGATTGGATATATTTCCAATTTCATAGTAAAATCATTCACACTGAGCACTATTCTCTTCCTTCTTGATATTCTTTATTAAAATAATGGGTAAAATAAATTGTAACCTTAAATATAATCAGTAAAGGAAGTATGCTATAGCCTAGCAGGCTTGGAAGGAAGCCTACAGCCATTTATAGACATGATAGCAGCAGTAAATGTGCTTAGTAATAATCCTAATGTTGATATCTTATTAAAGGAACCTTTTCCCTTTTCAGACTTCCAATGTGCATATCAACATGCAAGGAAGCAAGAAAGTAGGAAAAGACATTAGATTTAAACCAAGAAAACTGCCTTTGTTGACATCTTAACTCTACTACTTACTTGTCTCTGTGACTTTAGAACAATCATTTCACCATTGGACCTTAGCTTCTTCATCTGTGACATAAGAGAATTCTGCTAGTTCTCTTTAAGTTCCTCTTTGCTAGATATCTGCTACATTTACTTCAAGGTTTCTCCTCAATTTTATTGAGGTCCTATACCATAATCTCGCCATCACATATCATCAGTGATGTTTGTTTGGGTAATTATACTTTTTTCTGTCTGTACTTAAAGTTTGCTCCTCATCCTGGTCCACCATCTGGCAAAGTGTGCTATTAACCATGAAGTGGATAAAGTAAAAAAGCATGAATAGCTCTGAGCATTTCTATAAGGATCTAATGAGCTCATTGATACATGCTTAGTGTTCTGTAAAAAGGTATAAATTTCATATAGAATACCAAAGGACACATGCTGCTGCTATAATAATCATAATAAGAAACTTATCTATATATACATACATGTGTATATATATATATATATATTTATATACGTGACTGTAAGGATATATGCATGCACATCAGCATGTGTAAATAAAGTGCTTTCTATACAATATCCCTGAAAGATAGTCTCCTGAAGTTGCAAGTCTGCTAATAGAGTTGGATGGTACCTTAGATGTGATCCACCTCAGAAGTGTCAAACACATGACCTCTGGGTCATGTGGCCCACAACATTCCCAAGTGCAAGGAAATCATATTAAAATGTAATTGGGAAGCATTTGTCACAATAAATAAAGAAATGATAGAACATAGATGACGTTAATATGTGATTTTCTGAGTCAATATGCTGCTGCAGAGATCCTTACATACAGTTTAGTGGGCCCTATTTATATTTGAGTTTGACACCACTGACTTGGTCTGAAACCCTCACTTTACAACCAAAAAAACCAAAGCCTAGAGAAAAGAGAAGGGAAGTAACTTTCCCGTAGTTAAATGAATTAAAAGAACCCCAACAAGAAGTTAAATCCAGTCCTTCTAAATTCCAAGACTGAAGTTCTTTCCCCACCAAGCTGATTGAGGAGTTAGAAGCATCATTTCTAGATATAAAAGAGCACATTATTTAGTATTATATAGAAAAAATAAAACCTATTACATACCTACTCCATACAAAGCTGCTCTGCCAGTATACTGGGATATCTTTCCATATAGCAAAGAACTAAAGGAAGTGGTGGCCGAAAAGCAGATCATTGAATAACCAACATATTGTATCCCAAGGACACAGGTGACATATGACTAAAGAGAAAAGAGACAAATGTTAAAAAATGATTCTAATGGAATGCTATTGTATCATAAGAAATGACAAGCAAGATGATTATTAAAAAAACCCAGCAAAGACTTATGTGAAGTGATACAAAGTGAAGTAGGCAAGAAAACATTGTACGCTGTAACAACAATAATGTATGACTAGCAACTATGAATGTCTTAACTATTAGCAACAAAGCAAGGATCCAAGAAAACTCTAAGAGACTCATGGCAGAAAAAGGGATATCCATTGCAATAGAAGAAAAATATGTAGTCCAAAT
This sequence comes from Monodelphis domestica, assembly GCF_027887165.1. Lineage (NCBI taxonomy): Eukaryota > Metazoa > Chordata > Mammalia > Didelphimorphia > Didelphidae > Monodelphis > Monodelphis domestica. Next base: position 451,614,999 of record NC_077228.1, read on the forward strand.
GCAGGTTAAAATATACCCTTCTTCACCTTATTTCCTCCATGAATATTTCTCTCATGTAACTGATATGTGTCTCATTTCACAACATGACGAAGATAGAAATATGCATTATATGATAATATGTGTACAACCTATATCATACAATTTGCCTTCTTGGGGAGAGGGAAGAGTGGGAGGGAGCAGAAAAATGAGGTGTAGATTTTTGGACAAAGCTAATATGAGAATTTGTTTTCCTTGGATGAGCATATTTATTTTAATTTTTACACATTTGTAACAAATTATATGTATTATTATTATTTTATCATTGTTATGCTGATATAATTATTATTATATCATTGTCATATTGCATATGTCATAAATGAAAATAATAAATGTTAACCCCTCAAAAATGTTTGTACTCATGATTGTTCTTCCTTATGGATAGAGAACTATGATTTCATGACCTCAGAGAAATTCCAGATGAAAACCCTATCAATGCAGATTATCCCTGGATCCATAATTTATAGTCCTATACAGTTAACTTGAGTCCAGAGATGTTAAAGTGATTTGCATTCAATTGCAATGCATGCAAATTCACGCATCCAGGATATGTGAGAGATGGAATTCAAATCTAGATCAGTGTTCCAAGGCCAGACCTTTAGCCACTTTGTTGCATCGGAATTTTGTTTGGGAATTAAGTTTTTTCAAGAAGAATTCTCTATCATTCTATAATTCATTCTACCATTTGATGAATAGCATATTAATTCAGTCTAAAACCTTGTTTCAATTGCACATCAGCTATGGGAGTAAGGGGGTAGGAGGGGAGGGAAAGAACATAAATCATGTAACCATGGTAAAATATTCTAAATTAATTAAATAATGTTTTTCAATGAAAAATAAATAAATAATAAAATATTGTTTTAGCATTTAGCAACTTAACAAAAAATGTTCATATTTGCACATGAAAATGTTGGACACAATGAAAATAAACTGAAGTTAGGATTCATTGGCCAAATTCAACCCAATCCCTTCTCTATGGATATATAAACATGTTCTTCAGGAACTCTGCTACAAGATGATTGATAGAGTTGAAAATTATTAATAAATTTGATTCCTGAGGAAGGACAGAAAGGAATAAATATTTGCCAAGTCCCTATTCTGTGTGAGACACTATGCAAAACACTTTATAAACATTATTTCATTTGATTCCCACTACAACCCTATTAGACAGATGCTGTGATTATTCTCATTTTACAGTTTAGGAAACTAAGGTGGGCAGAGGTTAAATGATTCATGGGGGTGGGAGGATCACCAAGCTAATTATGTATCTGAAGCTAGATTAGAACTCAGATTTTTATGTCTCTAGGCCCAGCACTCTATCCACTGTGTCACCTAGCTGCCCCTAGGGGGATGATGAAGGAAGATGATGAAAATGAGTAAAATATCAAGGCAAGTGATAGAAAAAATATTTCTTGTTTTACTGGATGTAAAGATTTAGAGAAATTATTCTTATAACATAGTGGTTGCTCCAGCTCTTTGGTATATATTCCAACTCATCTCATCCTCAATCTTCAAACTACATCTTACCTGAGGAAACAAAGTCAAGACTGACTCTGAACAGTGGATCTGAGGGAATGGAAAATGGTGATACCCAGTTAGGCCATGGCTGAGTTCAACTTGCATAATATACACTGCCATTACCTCATATACAAGGTATGTCATGAACATGAACAATAAAATTAACCAAGATGTGATTAGTAGTCCATATGGTTTTCTTAATATTTCCTTTTAAAATTTTAGTTCAAGGTTGGTGTTTTGTTTTACTTTTTTGTTGCTATTGTTTGCAATCAGAAAATCACATTTTATTACAGTTACAAGTCTTGTGGGAAGTCATACTGGGGAAAGAAAAATATTTAATGAATGGTAATAATGATAATAATAGTTCATCTCTCCTGATAGATTATGAACTCCTTTTGGTCAAGAACTTTGAATTCATTTCTGTATTCCAGGTGACTAACACAAGTATGTTTACTTAATTTAAGTTGAATTTAATGCATCTTTATTTTATTTGGGTGAGTCACTCTTCTTTGTTGGAAATAGTTACACATATTCAGATGACTGGTTATGGAATCATACAAATTTTGAAAATTATATTCTGAATAAAGGTGTTGTGAGGCTATTCAATTCAACTAAAGGCATGAAAGTATTGCTCTAATTTCTAATGCTCTAAAGTCTAATATATTTACTCAATCCATGATATTTGATATCAGTCTCAAATGCCTTTGCTCTGAGCATCACCAGAAATAGAAAGGCAATCAAGGATGCAATAGCAGTTACAGAAGGGATGAGAATGCTGGGGAGGCAAACATTATCAAGAGGCAAAACTCTAAAAATTTAAACTAGGTCAGTTATAATGTAGCACTATATGCACAATACTCATTTTAATGCAAAATTTAACAGAGGGCAAGGATTCCCTTTGTCTTTCTTTGTATCAACAATAGGAACTAGCACAGTGCCTAGCCTTTAATAAGTACTTAATAAAATGGTTGTTGATAGGTTCCAGGAACTATGGCAAAGTAAGGAATGCAAGTGGGAGTCAGATTACAAGGGTGAAAAGGGAGGGTAGCCCAGTAAATGAGACATTAGGGAACTGGAAGAGCAAGAATGAACTCATACTCATGGACCAGGGAAAGGTGCCAGTGGGACTAACTCACTGAGCACAGCCCAAGAGGGAGTACAGGTAAAACCAATTCACCAAACATAACTGGGGAAAGGTACCAGTTGAACCAGTCCACCTAGTGAAAAAAATACCATAACACTAAGGACCAATCCAGCACCTGAGACACCAGCAAAATGGTAACAAAAAAGAGTGGAATCTAGCTGTACAAAAAAATCTATAACCTTCCCCATAGCAAGCCAGTCAGGCCTACCACCCCAAAAACAATAGGATCTACGTGAAACACAAGAGCATACTATACTGTAGGCTAAGAACAGTAGAAGGAGCACCTCTACCCAAGGAGTAGAACTTTAACACATAGACAAGGTAACCAAAAGAAATAAAGAAAAACTGGTAAGATGGGGGGGGGGGGAGGGGAACACCTGACTTTGAAAAAAAAATTTAATGACAGAAAAGAAGAATACAAACTCAGAAGAAACAACATCAAAATGGAAACATGTGAATCTTCAAACACAAGGGCAAAGGGGTGTCAAGCCCCAAAAGAACTTCTAGAAGATGTTGGAAGTTGAGAAGTCAGATTAAAGAAATGATAGAACCATTAGCTTGGGAGTAAATGGGAGGGAATTCAATGAAGAATATATCTTCCTAAAAACTAGAATAGGCCAAATGGAAATGGAGGCAATTAACTAAAGAAAGTAAATTCCTAAAGACTAGAATAGGCCAAATGGAAGAGGATGCATATAAATATAATGTAGAAAATACCTCCATAAAGCTTAGAGTTGGCCAAATGGCAAAAGAAACACTAAAGCTTTAGGAAGAACATGATTATCTTATGATTAGAATTGGACAAATGGAAACTAATGACTACATAAGAAATCAGGAAACAATAAATCAATATCAAAAGAATGAAAAAACAACTGAAATATCTCACTGGAAAAATAACTGACTTGGAAAAAAGATCTAAAAGAAATAATAGAATTATCAGACTACTTAAAACCTATGACCAATAAAAGAACATAGACACAAAATTACCTTAGAGCAGGGGAAACTGTCCTGATATTCTTGAAGAGGAGGGGGAAATAGAAATTGAAAGAATTCACCAATCACTCCTGAAAGAGACTCTAAAATAAAACATCCCAAGGCTATTTATAGTCAAGTTTCTAGAATTCCCAATCCAAGGAAAAAGTACTGAAATCAGCCAGAAGAAAATAATTCAAATATCATGAAATCACACTTAGGATTACACAAGAACCAGCAGCTTCTACATTAAAGGACTAGAGGGCATGTAATATCAAAGGAGAGACTAATAAGATTGAAATAAAGGCTAGACCTAGTAAATAAGTCAAAGAGCTATTTTATGAAGAAAAACACAATGAAATAGGTAATTCATTGGTTAATTTGATTTAAAAAGAAAGAAGAAAATGAAATTACTAGTATCTGTAATGAAAAGGATGAATTCACAACCAATGAAGAAGAAATTAAAACAATTATTATTAAATAGTTTGCCTAATTATATGCAAATAAATCTGACACTTTAAGGGAATAGATATTTAAAGAAATTTAAAGTGCCCAAATTAACAGAAGAGGGAACAGAATATTTAAACAATCTCATTTCAGAAAAAAAGTGAATAAATATCAGTGAATTCCCCAAGAAAAAATCCCCATAGCCAGTCTACCGAACAGTCAAAGAACAATTAAGTCTATTGTTTTATAAACTATTTTGGAAAATGAGTGAAAAAGGAATTCTACAAAATTCCTTTTATGACATAAATATGGTGCTGATACCTAAACCAGGAAGAGAAAACACTGAGAAAAAAAATATAGACCACGATCCCTAAATACAAAAATTTTAAATAAAATACAAGCAAGGAAATTATAGCAATGTATCACAAGGATCATGCACTGAAGAGAACTCCTTAAAAGGCAGTATTGACCATATGGGGAAAGAGATAGAAAAATTCACTGAGGAATTCCTCTTTAACAAGTAGAATTACTCAAAAGGAAAAGAAGGTAAAAAATTCACTGAAGAAAATAATGCTTTAAAAAATAGAATTGAGCAAATGAAAATAATGTCTCTGGGGGTCTTGAAGAAACAATATTACAAAGTCAAAAGTATGAAAAAATAGAAGAAAATGTGAAATATCTCATTAGTAAAACAACTGACCTGAAAAATAAATCCAGTAAAGATAATTTAAGAAATAATGAACTACTTGAAAGTCACAATCAAAAAAGGAGCTCAGATATCACCTTTCAAAATATTATCAAGGAAAACTGCCTTGACATTCTAGAACTAGAAGGTAAAATAGAAATTGAAAGAATACACCAATCACCTCCTGAAAGAGACTCCAAAAGGATAACCCCCAGGAATATTATAACTGAATTCAAGAACTCCTAGGTCAAGTAGAAAATATTGCAAGCAGCCAAAAAGAAACTATTCAAATATCATGGAGCCACAGTTGGAATAACACAAGATTTAGCAGCTTCTACATTAAAGGATTGGAGGCCTAGAATCTCATATTCCAGAGGGCAAAAAAGCTAAGATTTCAACCAAGAATCACCTGGAAAAACTGAACATAATCCTTCAGAGTAAAAACAAATAGGGTATTCAATGAATTAGAGAACTTTCAAACATTCCTGATGAAAAGAGACATGTATGGAAAATCTGACTCTCAAATACAAAAGTGAAGTATAAAAAGGAAAACAGGAAAGAAAAATCAAATCATGCAATAAAGTTAAACTGTTTACATACCCACATGGGAAGATAATTCTTATAACATCTAAGATCTTTATCATTAATAGAGAAGTTAGAAGCAGTATACATAGACAGGGCAAAGGTATGAGTTGAATATGAAGGGATGATCTTTTGAAAAAAAATAAAATTAGGAAGTGAGAAAGAGGAATGCTGTAGAAGAAGAGGGAAGAAAGAACTAGAATGGTGTAAATTATCTCACATAAAAGAGTCATGAAAAAGCTTTTACAGTGAGGGGGAATATATGGGAGGTGAGGAGTGGGGCACTTGAAACTTACTCTAATCAGAATTAGCTTAAAAAGGAAAGAACATACACAATCAATTGGTCATAGAAAACTGTCTTTCCCTACAGAATAGTAGAGGGGGGAAGGGATGGGGAGGGAGATTTCTGATAGAAAAGAATGTAAATTTAGTGATGTGATAGTCAAAAGCTAAAGAACTTTTACGGATGGACAGAATGGAAAGAGAGAGAAAAAGATAAACAGGGGGAAATAGTGTAGAAACTAATACATAGTAATTGTAATTGTGAAAAAATATATATGAAAAGTATCTCTAATAAAGGCCTCATTTCTCAAATACAAAGAGAAATGTATCTAATGTATAAGAATAGAAATCATTTCCCAAATGATAAATTGTTAAAGAATATGATCAGACAGTTCTCAGACAAAGTAATTAAAAATTTTTATAGTCATGTAAAAAATGTCCTAAATCACTATTGGTTAGAGAAATTAAAATTAAAATTGTGAGGTACTACTGCACACCTATCAGATTGGTTATGATGACAAAAAGAAAATGATAAAATCTGGAGGGAATGTGGGACAATTGAGACAGCACACTGTTGGGAAAGTTGTGAATTCATTCAACCATTTAGGACAGCAATTTGGACCTTTGCCCAAAGGGCTATAAAATAGTACACAACCTTTAACCCAGCAATACCATTATTAGGTCTGTATCCCAAAGAGATTTTTAAAAGGAAAGGAAAGGCATATATACAAACATTTTTGAAACAGCTTTTTGTATAGGTAAAGAATGGAAAGTGAGGGGATATCTATCAATTGGGGATTGGCTGAATAAGTTGTAGAATATGATTATAATGGAATACTATTCTGCTGTAAGAGATGATGAGCAGAAGGTGCTCAGAAAAACATGGAAAGACTTATATGAACTGAAGTAGAGTGAAGTAAGCAGAACATAGAGAACATTAGAGTAACAGCAATACTATAAAATGAAGAACTATAAATAACTTAACTATTCTCAGTAATACAATGATTCAAAATAATCCCAAAGAATTCATGATAAGAGATGCCATCTGCTTCCAGAGAAAGAATTGATAAGAATCTGAATCCAAATCAAAGCAAAAACTTTTTTCACTTTGTTTATTAAAATTTTTTCTTCACATTTCCTTCTACAAAAAAAGAATTAGTTTGGAAAGATATTTTATATGATTGCACATGTAAAGTTTGAATCAGATTACTTACCATCTCAGTGGGGGGCAGAGAAGGAAGGGAGAGAAAAAATTGTAAGACTTAAAATTCTTTTTTTTAAATATTGGAAACTGTTTGCAATGTAATTGTGAAAAAAATCAAACTAAATTAACATTTTAAAAAACATTAGAGAACACTGAAAAAAGGAAGCTTTCCTTAACATGATAAATGGCATCTATCTAAAACAATCAGCAAACATTATATGTAATGGAGATAAGCTGGGTGGGGAGACTTTACAATAATATCTGGTATGAAGCAAGAATGCCTATTATCCCCACTGCTAGTGAATATTGTACTGGAAATGCTAGCTATAGCAACAAGCAAAAGAAATTGAGGGAATTAGAATAGGCGATGAGGAAAGAGAGTTATCACTTTAAAAGTGATATAATGATATACTTAAAGAATCCCAGAGAATCAACTAAAAATCTAATCAAAATAATAATTTAGCAAAGTTGCAAGATATAAAATAAACCCATATAAATCATCAGCATTTCTATGTGCCACCAACAAAGCCCAGCAGTGAGAGATAGAGAAATTCCATTCAGAATAGCTGAAGACAATATAAATTGTCTGGTAGTGTATCTACCTAAACAAATCTAGCAACTATATGAACACAATTACAAAACCCTTTGCACATAGTTAGACATAAACAACTGAAAAAAATATAACTGCTTATGGGTATGCCATGCAAATATAATAAAAATGGCAATTCTGCCTGAATTAATTTACCTATTCAGTGCCATACTAATCAAACTACCCCCAAAATTATTTTCATGTAGCTAGAAAAAATAATAAAATTTATCTGGAAAAACAGAAGGTCAAGAATATCAAAGGATTTAATGGAAAAAAAAACATACAAACAATGGAGGCCTAGATGTATGAAAGTAAAATGTATAATTCTGATTACAGTAAGGTAAAAAAGGTTTTCCCCAAACAAAACCTATAGAACCAAGATTAGAAGGAAAACAAATAACTCAGGAAAAAGCTTTATAGCAAGTAGCTCTGGTATGGGTCTCATTTCTCAAAGATATATAAAACTGGAAGGTGTTATGTTTAGTATTTATTTAGTTTTATTAAGGATAAGTTTTAACAGAGGCAGCTGTGGATTGAGAGTTAAGCCTAGAGATGGGAGGTCTGAGGTTCAAATGTGGCCTCAGACACTTCCCAGCTGTGTGACCCTGGGCAAGTCACTTGAATCCCATTGCCTAGCCCTTACCACTCTTCTGCCAACTGTGTACAGAAGGTTAGGATTATTTTTTAAAAAAGAAGTTTTAAGGTCAGAGAAAGGGGTATGCCCACTTTACTACTTACCCTTTAAGAAAGGAGATAGTAAAAGGTGGCTGTGGACCCTTTAAGAAACTAGAAGGAAAAGAGTGACAGTTGGGAATTCTGGGGCACTTTCTGGAACTTGCTCTCTGAAGATGGTTGCTGGAAGATTTACTCAGGGAAGATGTTATTTCTTTTAGAAAGAATTAATCTTGAGAAGTTGATTTAACATCTAATAAACTGAAGAAGAGTTGGTTGGAGTGAGAGCTTTTCTCTCAAAGAGAGAAACAGCTGCCAGGGGGCTCTGTTCCCTCTGACTTGAGCAGTGTCAGTGCCTGGCTCTGCCAGGAAAGGCTGACAGGCTAAAGATGCTGATAGCCATATTTGGGAGTTAGTTTCAAGTAGTTTGTTAATTTTCATAGATATTTTAAGGAGGTTAATATAAATTTAAGTTCATCTATTAGTGTAGTTAGATAGAAATTGGGTTTTGGACAGTTGAGAATAGTTTACGGAGGTTCACCTTGGTGAATAAGAAGAAAATCCATGAGGATTTAGACTGGGAGGGGGGGATTGGTTTAGAAATATTAGACTTAGGGTAAAAGATTTCCTATTTGTTCCTACCTCTTTTTTCCTGTCCCTGCCTCTCCTCGTTAATATAATTAAATAAGAGTTGTATTAAGCTGTGTCCAGCATTTCATCCACTGCCTTCAAATAGGTTACCCTGACAGCTTTAGCTTATCTATATTACCTGATCAGGATTAACTGACTATCACTATTAAAATCCCATGCAAGATCAATATTACCAACAACAAAGGCAAATTTATAAGAATACAAGTCATTCCTCAATTGATAAATGGTCACATATCATTGTCTGTGCTCAAATATCTGTCCAAGTTACACATACAAAAGGACTAAATCTATGGGTCTTCCATCCAACTGCCTCTAGCAGTAACTGCAACAGGCATTTTTATCCACTTCTTTTTCCTCTATGAATAGTTAGGTCAAAGTCTTTTTTTTTAATTCCTTACCTTCCATCATAGAATCAATGATGTGTATTGATTACAAGGAAGAAGAGCAGTAAAGGCTAGGCAACAACTTGACTTGCCCAGGTCACACAGCCAGGAAGTATCTGAGGCCACATTTGAATCTAGGACCTCCCAACTCTAGGCTTAAGTCAAAAACTTGAAAGTAATTATGCTTTTCATAAATGAGAGGCTCTATAGCTTTTCAAGTCTTGATACAATAAGGTTGTTATCCACAAACAAAAGAATATGGAAGATCTAACCATCCAGCATAAATCTCTCATCCATTTGGACAATGCATTGGAAATTCTTCATGATAGTTGAGAGTTTTTATTAATTTCTCATTTTTTATATTTAACAGGAAAAGGAGCAATAATATTTTCTAGTAAAAGACCCCCTGCTGTGGAGTTTGGTGGTTGGTGACATAAGGGTATGGCTGACCATGGTTTATAAGTTGCAGACAATTGGAAAGGGGTATTGGTCTCTGGGTCCCCTTGGGAAAGGAGCAGGAGTTTCTGGCTCTCTCTCTGAGACTGCTTTTTTTTTTTCCCTAAGGCCTTAACAGCCTTATTGACTATTGATTATTAATAACCTTGGTAGATGAGGTAGATAAATAGTGGTTATATTATTAGATAGTGAGACTAGGAGAGTAGACAATGGCTTCAGCCTAGCAGATGATACTGCCCTCTGAGGCAAATAGATTTAGGGTTTTTTAGAGAAATTTAGTTAGGATTGGGATCTGGGTTATAGGTACAAGCCATTGTAAGATTACTTTCACTTTCCTCCTTCCTAATTCCTATCCATATTTTCCTAACAATAAAGTAAGTATTTCACCTTTAATAAACTGTGCAGTGGCTTTTGTTCAAACTCCTACCCCTGAAATTTAACCCTTCACAGTTCGATTCCTCATTTGGAATTAATTATTATAGGAAAAAACATTGAGGACTCACAGTCCCCTGTGACTGCCTCACACAGTCTCAGCAGAATACATTTAAGTTATTGGTAGAAATAGCACACACAATATCACCATTAGTTACAGATACTAATATATGATTTTTATCTTTTCCATACCTTTGTATAATCACTAGAAAGGAATCCTTGTTCAAATCCACTATACATAGTCAGAGGAATGAGGAGAACCTGTCGCCTATCATCTTTAAGATGCCGGAAAGTTGCCAGTACACTGGACCAAAACGATTCATTTTTCTTGTCTTCGTTTTCTGACTCATCGTTTGGAATATGATCAAGAAATACAGCTACCAGTATTACTGCCAAAATACCACTTCCTATGGAGACAAAAAGAACCTGATGTGACAAGTGTGATACAAATATGTTTTGTTTTGTTTTTTGTGAAAATTTGGCTGGCACAGAATATTGGCCCTAGGCTTTTTGGAACAATGATTCTTTCTAGAGTCCAGTAGCAATCTGAGTATATGTAAAGGTATATGAATTAGGGAATAGTACACAGAAATATAATATATACTAACCTAAAGAGCACTTTTTAAAGGAATTTACATTGAATTCCCCAAAACTAGTGTTATTCAAGTGAGAAGGCTAGATGCCAACTTATTGGTTAGACTATGGAGGCAATTTCTGTTTGAGGGGAAAATTAGGTTATATGATCACTAATTGCTCTTCAATTTCTAACATCCTAAGAATCTATGGGGTTATTTTTTTTTACTTTATACTTATTCATATTGTGATATATTTATAGGAGCAGCTAGGTGGTCCAATGAATTGAGAGCCAGGCCTAGAGATGGAAGGTCCTGGGTTTAAATCTGGCCTCAGACACATTCTAGCTCTTAATGTTCTGCCTTGGAACAAATACACAGAATTGATTCTGTTAGACTAAAATTGTGAGACTAGCAATAAATTTAATGATTTTATGATGATTTATTGATAGAAGAAGGGAAGGAAGGAGAGAAAGTGGAGGTAAATTACTTAGAAAAGTTTTTACCCTAATCTAGCTTGCTACATTTAGCTTGCAGTAGCTATATGGTCCTTGCAGTCCATATCAACAAAGAAGTCCAGAGACTGAAATCCCTTCTTGCCTCAGTTTATCAAACTTTCTGTCCTCCCACTGACTCTAACATGTCACGCCTCCCAAGTCAACTTTCTTTCTACTTTGCCTGGGCCACCCAGGGGGCAGTCCAGAGGATATCCAATCTGCATCCTGCCTCAGGATCCCTTAGCTCTACTCCTGGCTTTTCCTGCTAACTACATGAGGCACCAAATCTTCCATTCTATCCTCAAGATCAAAGTCCCCTCAGAATTTCCTCCATACAATTCTAAGGCAGAGTTGAGTTAAAAAAAAAAATATATATATATATATATATTTACTCATTTTCTTTTTTACACAATATATGTATACATATACATATAGACAGAATATATATACATATACAAATATTATATATACATATGTGTGTATGTTTACCTTTCTTCTAGTTTGTCCCAGTAGCTATTACATTTCACTATTGGGGAAAACTAGGGTGTGAAAATTTTTAGATAGCTGAAAATGAGATTTCCCTGATTATGCCCTCTTTTAGAAATTTTTTTGAATGAATGAAATTCATTATGACCCATTTTAGCACTGACTACTGGGGATCCACATTTTTAAGTACTGCTTCATTTAGAGCAGTTCTCATTCATTCCTAATCTTTATTTCTTATGGCTGAGCCAGCCATTAGTGAAGTTTTTCATTATCAAATATATATTTACCAGCTGCCACTAACTCTGTGCCCCTCTAAATACCATGAATATAATTTTATTAATAACTATTTGGAGGTCTCAACAGATTATGCTCACTATTATTTCACTGCTCTCTCATATTTATCAGGTAAAGGCATATTTTTACAATTATACTATGAAAAAGTCTCCTTCAGTTCACATATCCAAATTATTCACACTGTTCTCTCTCATAGACTTCTTTAAAAATTGTGTTGAGAAAATTAGGTGAACACAGAATAGTATACATGTCAGACCTTTGGGAAAGGAGAGGCTTTAAAACCAAGCAAGACTTAGAAAGAGTCACAAAATGCAAAATAAATAATCTGGAATACATCAAATTAAAAAGTTTTTGTACAAACAAAACCAATGTAACTAAAATCAGAAGGGAAGCAACAAATTGGGAAACAATCTTCATAAAAACCTCAGACAAAGGTTTAATTACTCAAATTTACAAAGAGCTACATTAATTGTACAAAAAATCAAGCCATTCTCCAATTGAAAAATGGGCAAGGGACATGAACAGGCAGTTCTCAGATAAAGAAATCAAAACTATTAATAAGCACATGAAAAAGTGTTCTACATCTCTTATAATCAGAGAGATACAAATCAAAACAACTCTGAGGTATCATCTCACACCTAGCAGATTGGCTAACATGACAGCAAAGGAAAGTAATGAATGCTGGAGGGAATGTGGCAAAGTTGGGACATTAATGCATTGCTGGTGGAGTTGTGAATTGATCCAACCATTCTGGAGGGCAATTTGGAACTATGCCCAAAGAGTACTAAAAGACTGTCTGCCCTTTGATCCAGCTATAGCACTGCTGGGTTTGTACCCCAAAGAGAAATTAAGTAAAAATACTTGTTCAGGAATATTCATAGCTGTGCTCTTTGTGGTGGCCAAAAATTGGAAAATGAGGGGATGCCCTTCAATTGGGGAATGGCTGAACAAATTGTGGTATATGTTGGTGATGGAATACTATTGTGCTAAAAGGAATAATAAAGTGGAGGAATTCCATGGAGTCTGGAACAACCTCCAAGAAGTGATGCAGAGCGAAAGGAGCAGAACCAGGAAATCATTATACACAGAGACTGATACACTGTGGTACAATCGAAGGTAATGGACTTCTCCACTAGTGTCCATGCAATGTCCCTGAACAATGTGCAGGGATCTAAAAAACACTATCCACAAGCAGAGGATAAACTATGGGAGTAAAAACACCAAGGAAAAGCAACTGCTTGACTACAGGGGGGAAGGGGATACGACTGAGGAGAGACTCTAAATGAACACTCTAATACCAGCAACATGGAAATGGGTTCGAACCAAGAACACATGTGATACCCAGTGGAATCATGTGTCGGCAATGTGAGAGGTGGTGGGAAGGGGGTGGGGGGGGAGGAAAAGAAAATGATCTTTATTTACAATGAATAATGTTTGGAAATGACCAAATAAAATAATGTTTAAAGTGAAAAAAATTGTGTTGAATTTATTTTTGTTACATTAATATACCCAGTTAACTCCTTCCATCCCCTGCCCCTATATATCATAGATTTATAATTATTACAGTACATTTCTAAGTCAACTACATAAACTGACTTTCACTTATTTAAACAACATTGAGGAATAATTCCCTTATTTCCACCCATTGCATAGAATTATTTTCCTAGGGGATGTCCCTCGATTGGGGAATGGATGAACAAATTGTGGTATATGATGGTGATAGAATACTATGTGCTATAAAGAATGGTGAATCTCTTGATTTCTAGAAGAACTGGAAGGACCTACATGAACTGATGTGGAGTGAAATGAGCAAAATAAGAAGAACATTGTTGATGGTAAATGAAACATTATGGGATAACCAAATGTAATAGATTTTGCTTCTAATATCAATGCAATGATCCAGGACAATCTGGAGGGACTTATAAGAAAGAATGTTATCCATATCTAGAGAAAGAACTGTGGGAGTAGAAAAGCAGAAGAAAAACATGATTTATCACGTGTTTATATGGGCATATGATTTGGGCTTTAGATTTTAAAAGATTAATCTATTACAAAATGAATAATATAGAAACAGGTTTTGAGTGATAATACGTGTAAATCCAGTGGAATTGCTTGCCAGCTCTGAGAGTGTGGAGGAAATAGGGAAGGGAGACAACATGAATCATGTAACCATGGAAAATTATTTTTAAAAATAAATAAAATTATTTTCAAGGGTTTCATCATCTTATTAGGACCTTTAGTTTCAAAATTGTATGATATGATGTTGAAGCATTATTCTGAAAAGGAGAGTAGTGAAGTGAGAAATAAATAAAGCTGCTATGGAAATTACATATAAATATGTAGAGCCCCAGACTTGTTTTTGCTTCTAAATAAAATGTAATTCTCAGATTAACTCAGGAAAGATGAAAATTAAAACATGGCTAAAAAGGGGAAAAAATGTCATGTTTAAAAAAAGGCTCCAGTAGGAAATACAAGGTTTCAACAGCCTAAAAAGAGTTTTTGACTCATGATAGCATACTCTTTTTTCTCCATTTTTGTATTTCCAAAAAAAAAATGTTATTTTTTTCTTAAGGAAGACTATTTTTATCAGAAATAGATATATCTTTAGAGAAGTTGATGACTCAAATTAAGGCAATAATAGTTTATATTTTTATTATTTATTTTATTTTAGTATTTATTACTTCTATTTTGTGCTTTAGACTTGAAAAGTAGTAGGTCACTGAATTTTTAAAAATTAAACCCTTACCTTCCATCTTGGAATCAATAGGCAGAAGAGTGGTAAGGGCTAGGCAATGGGGGTTAAGTGACTTGCCCAGGGTCACCCAGCCGGGAAGTATCTGAGGCCAGATTTGAACTTAGGACCTCCCATCTCTAGTCCTACCTCTCAATCCACTGAGCCACCCAGCTGCCCCCTGAATTTTTTAAATATAAGCCAGTTGGTAGCCTATAGTCACCAAAGATTTTTCTGTTGTCTATAAAGTAGCCTAGAAGAAGCAATTAGAGAAGGTGTAAAATTTGGGAGTGGGAGATATACTCTTCAATCAAAAGCAAAATCATAGAGATTCTTTTTTTGTTTTTGCAGGGAAGAAAGGAAAACAATGAAATGTCAATATTAAGGAAGGTTAAAAATGAACTCACTGTAAAGGAACAAAGGAGGAAAACACAAACACACTTAAAACAAGTATGCACAAAAGGCCAGAAAGACCTTAAAGATCAAAGGATTATAGTTCTAGAATTGAAAAGTATTATAGAGATTTTTAAGTCCAATCAGCTCATTTTACAGATGAGAAAACTGGGGTCTAGAAAGTTGAGATTTCCATAGTGTCACACAACTAGATAGTGGCAAAAGTGAGATTGGAGCCCAATCCGGCAATCAGACCCCATTCCCTGTTTTTACTCTTCTACTTCATTACCTTGTGGATGATTTTTTTTAAAAAAGAAAAAACACCTTTTGTACACAAAATTTGGGAAGCATTGGAATATGTTCTCTTCCTTATAGGTTATAGATCTTTTTTAGATGGTTGACACAAAAGAATGGAATAAAGAATGCTACCTTGAGGAAGAGAAATCAGCTCAATATGACCTTAGTTCTCATATTTGAATTACTTATAATGATTCTCTGGATCCTGTGAACACCAAGTAGGCAAACAGAGATGAGCAATTTTGCTCTTATGGGAACATAAAATACAAAATAACTTCCCAACATGCTGTTCTGGATAGAAAACCACCAAGAATGCAGTGGAGAATTGACTTGATGACCTGACCACCACATACTCTAGGAGTGAAATTCCATGAAATATTGGCTCTAACAACATGATTTTTCTGAGGTTCCAGGGAGATCACCACCAAATATGACAGTTTTGTTTCATTGAACCTCTTACCTTTTATCCAATAATCCATTAGGATTATTTTTGCCAAGATACTGGGATAGGAATAAATCATATATGTAACTTCACATGAGAAAGACCTGCCAAAGCAAATCAGTCCCGCACAAATTTATCAGATATTGTCTAGGGGAAAAATTGTATAAAGCTGGGGGGAGGTGGTCTTTTTTGAGTAAACACAGGAAAACTGAAGAGAACTTCACTTGTCCACAATTTCCTTACTATTGAAAACTAAATTGTATTTACTCTAGCCACATACCAGTATAGATACCAAGCAGGATGTAGATTAAATTAGATTGGGGGCGCTGAGTGTTCGTATTGTTTGTAGTTGGGCTTCTTGAATAACAATCCTGTGCTCCACAGTTCAGTAGCTCTTCTTTTGTGGCTTCAGTATAATAAAAACATAAACACATTAGAGTACTGATACTATTCACCTGGTTTCAAATAATAAACAGAATAGTAAATCTCTGGAATCCAGCAATGATAGATTGTGGATTTGTGTAGCCCCCTGACACCCAGATTCAAAAATCTTCTCCACACAATTTATACTTAAAAATCACTTAATATCATATCACTGGAGCTCTGCCCTGATCCTCAACATGGTTTGGAGATGGCCTTCGGTCCTTAAAGGCTATGCCTACCAACTGAAAATTCAGGCACCTCTCCCCAAACTATGCACTGCCTGGAGGTCAACTCTTATCAGCAATAACCAACCCCTCATCATTTGAATTTGTTTATTGCCAAATATGGGACAAGTGACAGAATGCCTATCTATTATCTGAGGACCATCCTAGCTATATATGGAAGTCTTCATTCCTACAAAAGCCTTTAGAGTTTATCTTTCATGCACAGCCTCTCCACTGTCTCAAGACCTAGAAGACAAAGATTCAAGATTGTAGTTGAAGAATAGTTTGTAAAGATGAATAGGAACATGACGAGCTAGTAAAAGAAAATGTTTTTAAAATGGTACCATGTAGCAAGACTTCTCTGAGTAAAGGCTAATATGATTTCTGCTTTCTGTTTCACTCGGAGGTCTCTTGGCATAGATCTAGTTTGTCTATTAGGTAATCTAGATTGGAAATAGAACACAATAAAGAGCACTGGATTTGGATTCAGAGATCTGGGTTTGAATCCTGACCCACCTTACCTTAGCAGTGGGGGCAATAGTTGGAAAGGCTTCATGAAGAAAGTTTTCTTACTTAGAAGAAAGAAAGGGAGTATATAAAACTGGGATTAGGAGAGAGGGAATCCCAGGCTTGGAGTGTAGCAAAGGTATAGAGAAAAAAATTATAGGATTGTGTATGAGGTATAAGGAGAAATTCAGTCTGGAATTCACAATGTTGAAAGGAAATGTACAGTGAGACTAGAAGGTTAGAACCATTTTGAATGACTTTAAAAATTGAATGAAGGAATTTAGATTTTGTCCTAGAGGCAATAAGGAACCACTGTAATTTATTGAGTAAGATAGTAATATGGCTTCATCTAGCTTAAAGAAATTCACTTTGAAGGCAGTGTGAATGATGATCTAGAATCCATCTCTAAGATAATATCAGCTTTCTTGGCCACACCACTAATTCATTATTAACTTTAAAGTTTACTAAAATTCACACATCATTTTCTAACAAAATTACTGCCCAATCTTGCCAACTCTATTCTATTCTTGTAAAGTTTATTTTTTAGTCTATATATGAAGCTTCTTATATATTCTCTATTATAATTCATTTCTTTTTTTAACCCAATTTTTCTTATCATCAAAACACTTATGAATTCTATTTATCCAGTGAATTATCCATTCCAAATCTTTTGTGTGCACACATATGATGATACTATTTAACACTCTTTCCAAACCATAACTAAAAATGTCAAACATCATAATAACAAGTTTAAATCTTTATGGTGCCCTGGAGATCTTTGCAATTAAGATGGACCCACAAATGACTACTCCCTGGTTCTAGCCATTCAGCCAAATATTTACAACATCCACATATTTGTAATACCCACCATCTCGCATCTATTTATTTTTTCCATTAAAATATCATGACAAATTATGGTGAGGGGAGAATGCTGCACAAGGAGTTAAAAGATTCAGATAATATTGGAGTGGAGCCAAGATGGCAGAAAAAGAACTGTGCCACTTCCAATCTCTTCCAAATTATCCTGCCAGAAACTTTGATATAATGTTGCAAAACGAAGTCTAGAGTGGCAGAATCCACAAAGCACAAGGTCAAACAATTTTTAAGCCCAAGATAACTTAGAAGGTCAGCATGAAAGATTTATTCATCCTAGGAGCAAGTGAAATGTGGGCCTAATGAGCATGTCAGTTCGGGCTTTGGAAATGGTTGAATCAATTGCAATAGCTTCTGTAGTTAAAGGTAAAAAAATGAGACTATCAGTCAGAAGGAGATTAGGGGAGTCTCGTTGCTGCCTCTGGGTATAGGATTCTATATATTGCCCACACAAATATCCAGATCAAAGCCCCCAAGGCACAATCCCAGGGGTAGGGGTAAGGGACCCAGACCACAGTTCCAGGGTGGAAATAAGTACCTGATGTCTCTCACAAAACAGATCACAGGCTAGGAAAGTAGTAAACACACCTCTCCTTAGATCAGACCACCTTGAAAGAGCTGAAAACTTACAGATCCCCAGTGCTTTCTGAAAGCAGATACACAAACAATCTGAAGTTTAGAACAGTGTATCCTTCACCAGAGGAACAGAAAACATTTTTTCAAGCAAAAAAAAAGACTGGAAAATGACCAAACAACAACAATAACAACAACAAAAACAATTCAGCGTAGAAAGTTACTTTGGTGACTGGGACGACCCAAACACAAATTCAGTAGAAGACACCTAAGCCAATACTGCTGCAACCAAAGGTTCAAAGAAAAAATGTGAATTGGTTTCAAGACCAAAAAAAATTCCCAAAAAAATCTCAAAAAAAATACTTTAAAAATCAAATGAAGTAGAAGAGAAATTGGGGAAAGAAATGAGAATGATGCAGGAAAATCATGAAAATAGAGTTGACAGATTGATAAAGGATGCACAAAATATACTGAAGAAAAAATATCTTAAAAGAGAGATTAGGCCAGTTGAGGTATAAAAATCTAAGAGAAAATTGTTAAAAAGAATTAATGAAATGGAAAAGGATATGTAAAAATTCACTGAAGAGAAGACCTTCTTTAAAAAGTAGAATTGGTCAAGTGGTAAAGGAGTTACAAAAGTTCACTGAGAAAAATAATTTTTTAAAAAATAGAATTTGGCAAATGGAAAACAATGACTCCATGACACATCAAGAAACAAAACAAAAGCAAAAGATTGGAAAAAACAACAGAAAATGTGAAATGTCTCATTGGAAAAAAAAATTAACCTGGAAAATATTGTTTGAACTGAGCCAAATAATGAAAACATTAGACTACCTAAAAGCCATGAACAACAACAAAAAAAAGAGAAATATCAAGGAGAATCACCCTGATATTCTAGAGGGTGAAATAAAAATTGAAAGAATACACCTATCACCTACTAAAAGAGATCTCAAAGTGAAAACTCCCTGGAATATTAGAGTCAAATTCTAGAATTCTCAGTTTAAGGGGGAAATACTGTAAGCAGCCAAAAAGAAACAATTCAAATATTGTGAAGTCACAGTCAGGATAACACAAGATTTAGCAGTTTCTGTATTAAAGGATCAGAGAACTTGGAGTATGATATTCCAGAAGGCAAAAGAGTTAGGACTGCAGCTGAGAATCAACTACCCAAGAAAACTGAGCATGATCTTTCAGGAAGGAAACAATGGGTATTCAACAAAATAGAGGATTTTCGATCATGATGAAAAGACCACAGCTGAATAGAAAATTTGACTTTCAAATTCAATACTCAAGAGAAATATAAAAAGTTAAACAGGAAAGAGAAATTACAGAGGATTCAATAATATTAAACTACTTATATTACTACATAGGGAGATGATATTTGTAACTCATAAGAGTTACAAATAATTACAATTACAAATAAAAATGCCCAAGGGCAGTTAGGAGTATACATTGACAGACAGTAAGAGTCTAAGTTGAATATAATGGCATGATATCTATAAATAAATAAAACTAAGGGGCAAGAAAGACAAAAGCCCTGAGAGAAAGGTTAAAAGAGAGGTAGAATTTGGTAAATTATCTCATACAAAATGATGTGAGCTATTGCAGTGGAGAGTAAGATGGGGTAAGTAGGGCAGGGAGTGTTTGAAACTCGCTCTAATCAGATTTGGCTCAAAAAAGGAAGAACATACATATTTAGTTTCATATAGAAATATATCTTACCCCACATGAAAATACAAAAGAAGATGACAAGAGAAGGGAGGGGTGATTGAAGGCAGTGCGAATTGGGGAGATGGTGGTCAGAAGCAAAACACTTTTGAAAATGTAGAGGGTAAAAGAAAGAGATTAGGATAAACAAGGGGGAAATAGGATGGTGGATAATAAATATTAATTATAACAGTGAAAAAATTTACATGTTTCACTAAAAAAGGCCTCATTTCTCAAAAAGATAGAGATGATTAAAGCACATAAGAATATGGCATTGCCCAACTGATAAATGGTCAAAGGATATGAACAGGCAGTTTTTAGATGAAGCAATCAAAGTCATCTATAATCATATGAAAAAGATTCTAAATCACTATTAATTAGAATAATTCAAATTAAAACAACTGAGTTGCCACCTTCCATTTATCAGATTTACTATTATGACAGAAAAGGAAAATGACAAAATTTGGAGGAGATATGGGAAAATCAAGACCCTAATGCACTATTGGGGCAGCTGTGAATTGATTCAATCATTCTGAAGAGTAAAATATGCCCAAAGATTAAAAAACTCTACATACCCTTTTACCCACCAATAACTTCACTAGTTTATATCCCAAAGAAATAAGCAAAAACAAAAAGGACCTATATATATATAAAAGCTTTTTTATGGTGGCAAAGAATTGGGAATTGAGAAGATGCCTATCAATTAGGGAATACTTGAGTAAATTATAGTATTTGATTTAATAGAATACTATTGTGCTAAAAAATGATAATTTCAAAAAAAAATTAGAAAGATTTACAAGAACTAATATAGAGTTAATTGAACAGAATCAAGAGAACACTGTACACAGTAATATCAATATTGTATGATGAAAAACTGTGAATGACTTAGTTATTCTCAATAATACAATGATTCAAGACAATCCCAAAAGATTGATGATAAAAAGATGTCTTCCTCCAAAGGAAGAACTAATGGAGTCTGAATCCAGACCAAATTATTCTATATTTAACTTTCTTTATTTGTTTTTTTTTATTCACATTTTCTTCCACAAAAGGTCTAATATGAAAAACTGTTTTACATGATTACACAGATAAAATCTATATCAGACTGCTTATTGTCTCAGTGAGGGAGAGGGGAGGAAATGAGGGAGGGAAAGAATTGGGAACTCCAAATTTTAAAAAAGAATGTTAATTTTTTTCATTTAATTAGGGGAAAATAAAATTAAAAAATCAAAAGATAAAGGACTAACTTTTATTAATAAGTTTATCATTAGTTATATGACACTGAACAATTCACTTCTCTCGCCTTTAGTTGCTTCATGTAGAAAATAAAGGGGATTGAATAAATGCTTCCTCAGGTCTCTTTCAGATCTCCCTTCTTTATCATTTAGAAAATGATGCTCATCTGTTTGAATGTAGATTAGAAGTAAAAGTTTCTTTTCTACCATCAAGAAATGTAAATACCACAATGTTAATGAGGTTATCAAGATTGAACTTTAATCTTAATTTAGGTTTTCTTACCGTGATAGAAATGGACAAAATGACACAGACCTACTTAAAGAGTGCTAAGGCAGGTATCATTATGATGTGAAGCAGCTTTCTGCTTGATTAGAAAAAGAAAAAAAAAACATTCTGGACAGACTCTGAACTATTATTACAAGGTGTTAGATTTGGAATGGTTCATGATTATGAAAGAATAGACTTTAAAACTTCAGACGGACTTCTACACCATGATTCCATGGCAATGTTTGAGTGATGAGAGGGGGAAAGGCAGTGGTGAGGGAATATATTTTGATTCCATTTTCAAGTGTTTAAGACAAACGTGTGCATCCTCTTTTCCAATTCTGCTTGGCAGATGACCAAACACCCTTGCTAAAGTACAAGGGGAAAAAAACAAAAGAGAGTGATTATTCTAGAGCAGTTCCAACTTGGCAACATTACATGTGGTCATAACAGTGTGAAGTTACAAGTGTGTTGCTGTTTCTTAAAACCCAGAAATTTTAATTCCCTCAGACCCTCCTGACAGCAGGCCTTCTGGTATAATGGAAAGAGCCCCAGGCTCAGAGCCAGAAGACTTGGGTTCACATTTCAGCTCTGTCCCTTACTAGTTGCAGGGCAATGAGCAGATCACTTAAACTCTCTGAGTCTCAGTCTCCTTATTCATTAAGTAGGAAAAGGAAATATTGCTTGACCTTTCTAGTCTTCTTACACTTCATTCCCTTTCATGCATTCTACAGTTCAGCTACACTGGTCTTCCTCAAATATGACACCCCATCTTCCAAATATATAATTGCATTGGAATCTCCTACTCTTGAAATGATTCCCTTCTACGTGTTCCTCCTAATTTCTCTGGCTTTCTTCAAAGCTCATCTTGAATCTAATCTTCTGCAAGAGGCTTTTACCATTTCTCCTTTCTCCTCAATGCCTTCTCACTGAAGATTACTTTCCTTTACACGCTGTCTTTTACATGCATGGTTATTTGTGTGTTGTCTCCTGTTAGAAGATGAGTTTCCTTAAACAAGGAGCAATGATTTTACTCTTGTTGGTGTCCACAGTACTTATTTAGCAGTGTCTGATATATAGTAAGCACTTCATGAAAATTGTTGACTCACTGACTGATAAGATTTTGATATATGGATAAATGAGAATAAGGAATCATGGATGACACTGAGGTTATGAGTCAAGTTGAAAATGATAGAGTTCTTGGCAATAATGGGGAATAGATTTGTTATTATTGAAATGATTCCTGTTATATATGATTAAAATACATGGTTGGTTTGATGAAAAGGACTATGTATTCCTTAAACCTATTTGAGAACTGGGGTGATTCTGTTTGTTTATGGAGGTGGGGAAAGTAAGTCAAGTTAATTTTATATCATGTAGAAAGTCTGAAAGGTAAAACAATGACTAAATAATCCTCCAAAGTTCATCATATATAAAACTGGGCTCCCTCAAAACTTATGGAAAAGGAAACAAAGAAATGTCCTCAGTCTGAAGCAACAATTCCCCCCAAATAAATAATCAAAGGATATGAGCAGGTACTTTTCAATGGAAGCAATCTAAGCTATTAACAGCCATAAAAAAATGCTCCCAAATCACTAATAATCAGAGAAATGAGAAGCATCTCCAAGATTCCACTTCACATCCACCATATTGGCAAAGATGATACAAAAGGAAAATTACAAATGTTGGAGAGACTACAGGAAAACTGACATACTAATCCATGGTTGGTAGTGCTTTGAATTGGTCTAGGCATTCTGAAAAACCATTGCAACTATGCCCCGCAAAAGTCCCTAAAGTATGCATATCCTTTGTCCCAACAAGATCACTACTAGACTTATATGAAGGCTAAAGATGAAGCATTCTCATGAACTTCCCAAAAGAGAAGGGCTAGATTCAAAATCGAGATTGTGCCATATGTTTTTGATATGGCCAGTGAGGGAATTTGTTTTGCTTAAATATGTATATAGTACAATAGTTCTAATATCCTTTTTATTGGTGTTTTTTTTTCATTTGGGAAGGTAGAATGGGATAGAGAGAAAATAGAGCTTTGCTAATTTAAAATAATAAACTTATTTTGAATGACTGAATCAACATGTTTCCTTTGTTCATTGCAGGATTTGCAACTCCTCTTGAAGCAGTATTTCAGTCAGCTTTTTAATTTACCTCGGTAAATTTGCTGTTTAAGCACAAGAGAAGAAATCAAATTCCCCCAGACTCCAGAGGACTGAAATATGAGAAAGAAGATGCCAAAATACTGGTTGACGACATCTCTCCCAAGTTTTCCTGCCTTCAGTGCATAAGCATTTCCACTCATTGTAAGGTAACTAGCCTCAGCAGACCATAGTGGGGCTCCT
Source organism: Monodelphis domestica (assembly GCF_027887165.1). NCBI lineage: Eukaryota > Metazoa > Chordata > Mammalia > Didelphimorphia > Didelphidae > Monodelphis > Monodelphis domestica. The sequence continues at coordinate 451,638,925 of NC_077228.1, forward strand.
CCTAGACCAAGGATTATGGCAGTGGGGATCAAGGTATACCTACAAAAAGAGAACCTCAGTTAGTCAACATAAATGTTTACTGTTTGAGAGAAATGATGTAGCCTTGTTTGAACTTCCAAAATGTCCCTACCAGGATAAGTCAATCTCTTGAAATCTCATCATCGTGTCAACTCAGCCTTAGATACTCAGCACCTTCCCAAATGTCTTAGCTTCTTCTCCACTCTGACAGGAGGGCTAGAGAGTGGAACACGAAACTTCTCCCCAAGCCTCTCTTTATAACAAGCACAATATGGACTTTCTGGCTTACTCTCCACTTTTTATCTGCAACTATGCTTGGTTTGACCTCCATATAACAAAATGGCCTGTGCCAAGTACCCCATGATGTTCCCACCCCCCCTTTTCCCAAGTACCTTTCGTACATTGTCTTCCACTACACTATTATATTATAAGCTCCTTGAGGGTTTTTTCATTTGTTTCACTTTTTAATTTTTAATTTTTATTCTCAGCACTTAGCACTCAGCTGGCACAGAGTAGACACTTAAAAATTTTTTTTATAATTGAGTTGAATAGAAAAATAAACCATGAGCCATCACTATACCATCACACTTAAAGAAATGAGTAACATAATGTTTTAGCTGAGGTACATGTGGAGAGAATACACTAAATGCCAATTAATTCTGGTACTGAAAAGTTTACGTAGATGATTGCCAGGCATTTCAAACACTGAAGGTGCTGAAATGATAAGAAAGTCTTGGCTTCTTCAACTGGGAAGCTATGTGATGCTGCTAGAGGACAAAGAAGGCTACAATTAGGCAACGGATCTTTTTTGGAATCCTATATTTCTGCCCACCACCCTCTCTCTCTCTCTCTCTCTCTCTCTCTCTCTCTCTCTCTCTCTCTATATATATATATATATATATATATATATATATATATATATATATATATGCCCTCTACCTAGTGAACAGCAGAATGCAGTTGACTGAAGGTCAGAGTTTTTGTTAGGAGTTAGAAGAGGAGTTATACCATTTGGCAGAGAAGTTTCCCACTGAAAAAATAATGTAGCAGCACATGGAGTAGGTTATGGTCCACTTGCATCCAAATGTCTTAATAAGAATTTGAGGAAGGAACATGGAAGACACAATCACAGATGCATAGATAACACTAAGTGTAGCAACCCCTAGTCCTGCCTCTGTATTTAGGCTGCTCTGTGAAAAAAACAAACAAACAAACAAACAAAAAACATAGTTACAAGAATTCAAGAGAGGGGTAAAAGAAAAAAATTCAACTAATTGGAAAATGTCCTGACATTTTTTAAAATCAAATAAAAATTATCCCTTTATATAAAATTATTTCATTTTGCATGAATTTATAATCTCTCCCTGCCATTGTCTCCCTCAGCCCCATCAGAGAAAGAAAAAAAAAGAAAAACCATTTAATGGTAGACATATTTCAGCAAAACAAATTACAAGTTTCCACATTGGCCAAGATAAAAAATTAATGTGTCTCTCTTTTTTAAATTCATTGGTTCACTGGTAGGACATAAGTGGTGTGATAAGTGCCATTTCTCAAGTTTCATATGGGGGTACAAAGAAAAGGACCCACTAACATTTTATAGCATCATTTTTAGGGTAGCAAAGAACTTAAAACAGATGCTAGTCCATATGATTGTATTAATTGTGACACATGAATTAAATAGAGTGTTCTCCTATTAAAAATAATAATGAATAAAAGGAAAACAAAGAGAAGAAATATGACCTGATGCAAAGTAAATTGAACAAAACCAAGAAAACAATGCATAAAATGTCTTTTAAAATGTAAATGGAAAGGAGAATAAAAATAAAAAGTTAGAGGGCAGCTGGGTGGCTCAGTGAATTGAGAGTCAGGCCTAGAGAAAAGAGGTCCTGGGTTCAAAACTGACTTCAGATACTTCCTAGCTGTGTGACCTGGGCAAGTCACTTAAACCCTGTTGTTTAGCCTTTACCACTGTTCTGCCTTGGAACCAATACATAGTATTGATTTCAAGACAGAAGGTAAGGATTTTTAAAAAAACTGAATGCTATTAAATTAACAGGATTAGCCTTAGTTTAGGCAAAGAAGAGGTGCAAGGATGTTATTTCCTATCTTCCCAGTAGAAATGGGAGACTGCATATGATGTCAAACTTGATTGACAGAAGAGAGACATATTTAGAAATTAAGGTCATATAGAATAAAAGACATCAATTTTTTAAATGTACTTTTATACTAAAAATATCTCTTAAATGCTCAGAAGCAGAAAAGAAAAAAGCCTCATTTATAAATTTAGAAAAGGAAGGGTAGAAAACTTAGAAAAGTTATCAAGGAGATATAATGAATTTAATACTAAAAAGTAAATTAAGGTGAGCATGAGCTACTCTTCTTTCATAAAAAGTAGATATTTTGGTTGCACACCAAAGTAACCATAACATGATAGTAGTAGTATGTAGTCATAGGATTACAGACAAGTTTGTATAAACCAGAAAAAAAATGAAATCTATCATTTTTTTTCCTCCCTCTTTTATGACACAAATTTCCAGAATGAAAATTATTCTTGAAAAAAAAAAAACATTTTGGGAAGCATCTAGGTGGCTCAATGGTTTGAAAGTCAGACCTGGAGATGGGAGGTTCTAGGTTGAATTCTGGTCTCAGACATTTTCTGACTTATTTTCTGAGGAAAGGAAGGAAGGAAGGAAGGAAGGAAGGAAGGAAGGAAGGAAGGAAGGAAGGAAGGAAGGAAGGAAGGAAGGAAGGAAGGAAGGAAGGAAGGAAGGAAGGAAGGAAGGAAGGAAGGAAGGAAGGAAGGAAGGAAGGAAGGAAGGAAGGAAGCAGGAAAGAAAGAGAGGAATAAAGGAAAGGAGAGAGAGAAAGAAAGAAAGAAAGAAAGAAAGAAAGAAAGAAAGAAAGAAAGAAAGAAAGAAAGAAAGAAAGAAAGAAAGAAAGAAAGAAAGAAAGAAAGAAAGAAAGAAAGAAAGAAAGAAAGAAAGAAGGAAGGAAGGAAGAAAGAAAGAAGGAAGGAATATACCTTATATTGACTAATTGATTCCTTAAATAAAGCCATTGACTCAAACTGTTATTTTTAAAGTGTTATATTTTCATAGAAAAATCAATATTCACTGACTCGTGTGTGAAGTGCTCTGATATTTCAGCTAGCCTTGAGGAAAAACTCAACTACAAGATTCCTGCTATCCTAACAAGCATCCCCAAATCTATCTGATAAGCAGTTCCACTAGCTGTTTTTTCACCAATCAAAATGTATCTACTAGATCTAGGATACTGAGGATAATAAAAGGAACAAGATCTAGCCTCAAACTTTGAGAACCAGGCTTAATGCTTGATAAGAACTAATTCGTCCCCAAAAGACATATTCTAAAACCTTCACCCTATTAAGTTCAGACAAGCATCCCATTTAGCCATGTTCTTACCATGTGGTAGACGAGAGTGGTATGAGGAGGAAATTTGTGAGGAAAATGACAGAATTATTCAACAGCACCTTCCCAGTTCTGTCCTATTCTTCCTATCCTCCCAGCCCACTCCTTTTTAAAAATCCTTACCTTCTGTCCTAGAATCAGTCCTGAGTATTGATTCCAAGGCAAAATAGCAGTAAAGAACAGGTAATTGGTATTTAGTGACTTGCCCAGAGTCACACAGCTAAGAAGTATCTGAGGCCATATTTGAACCCACAAACTCCTATCTCTAGGCCTGAAACACCATCCACTGAGTCACCTAACTACTCCCAGCTATCAGAGTAACATACCAGAATTTCAGGACCTGGGTAAAATGTGTTATTACTTGGTTCAGTTGTGGCTAACTCTTCATGACCATATGGACCATAGAAAACCAATATTGTCCATGAGGTTTTCTTGGCAAAGATACTAGAGTGATTTGCCATTTCCTTTTACAGTGGATTAAAGCAAACAGAGATTAAGTGAATTGTGTAAGTGTCTGAGGCTGGATTTGAACTCAGGTCTTTTTGACTCCAGGCCTAGCATTCTATCCACTGAGTCATCTAGCTGCCTCTCAGAAAATGAATATACCTAAGGGCAAAGGGAGAATTCTCCACCATGCTCTGACCACAGAAAAAATGCTAAATACTGTCAGATAGTTATAAAAAGCATCCTTTCTCCCCAGTTCTGTTAATACAATTTATCACTAATTCATTCTTTACATTTAAAGGGCTACCAAGAACTTTTTTTTAGAAAATCATGCAGGTAACCCATAACTTGTACCTAATTTGTACAGATCCTCTCTTTGTATTTACCACTTACTTCTGGAAACTCCCTTCTAATTTAGTTTGAGTTATCATAATCTTTAGATTTCCCGTATACCTTTCCAATCTTTCCTTCTGTTTTCTTTATTTGGTCTAATTACTTAACATTGCCCCCCTTCCTGAAATTCTTCTCCATGATGCTATCCTTAATCTTTGGTTCTTCATTTTTTGTACACAATTCCTCTGAAAGTTCAAGAACTCTCATGACTTCTAAAATTCTGTTCTTTGTGGATTATAACTCCTCTAGAGCAATTCTGCATTTCCTCCTGCCTATATCATTCCCTTTTCTCAAATTAAACATGTCTAAGACTGATCTCATCATTTAACCCCACCAAAACTGACTTCTCTTTTTCATAATTATTCCAGTCAATGAGTCATCTCAGGCTCCTTCCTTTTGCCCTGCATTCAAGTTCAGTTAGTCACTAAATCCTGTCAATTTTTCCTCTCTTCCAATTTACCTCTTCTTTTTCAATACCACTGCCACCATCCTTGCTCAAGCTATTATCATCTCACACCAAAGCTCACATAATAAGCATCTTTTATTATTGCCACCAGCCTCTCTCAACTCCAGTTTTCCCAGCAAACCATAGCCAAATTAATCACAATAAAATGTGGAGAAGTAGCTTTTGATCTAGTAGAAAGTATGGATATATGCTAGACTTGGAGTCCAAAGACTTAGGTTGGAAACCTCACTCTACAACCTAGTCTCCGTGTGACCTAAAACTAGCTAGTACATGATATTGTCACCTTTAAAATGAAGGAATTAGACTAAATGATCCATAGGGTCTCTTCTTACTCTAAAACTGTGGCTCCCTTTTATGGCTATTCCATATTTGATCATCTTAAATAGTTTACTATTTAAGTATTTAAGTTAAGTATTTAAGTATTAACTTAAGTTTTTAAGAGAGAGACTGACAGACAGACAGACAGAAATATTTTTCTGTCAGTAGTTTTTGATAGGAGAGAGTACCAGGACTGGAAAAAGAAGGAATAATGTGAGAAAACACACAAGGCACAAAAAACGGGCACAAAAGCAGAACTTTTTCTACTTCTACTTTGCCCAAGGTCTAACCTAAAGGTACCACATAGGAGATTTTTATGAATTCCTATAATAGACTCTGACCTCAAAGTCAAATGGTTTAAAACAGAGGATAATTAATAATGATTTATTCTACTCTGTCTTAACTACCATAAAAGGAGGAAGAAATCACATTCCAAATTATTAATCCCAGGTTTTGGTAATTCCTATCCATAAATTCAGTAGTATTTATTTTGTAAGTACACTAATGCACTGTAGAATTGTGAACTGATCCAACTATTTTGGAGAACAATTAGAAACTAAGCCTAAATGGTTGCAAAACTGTGCATATCCTTTAATTGAACAATACTGCTATTGGGTCTGTATCTCAGAGAGAACAAATAGGGGGAAAGGATGCATATATAAAACATTTTTATAGTAGTTCTTTTTATGGTGGCAAAAAAAATTGGAAACTGAGTGGATGCTCATCAACTGGGAAATGGCTGAAGTTATGGTAGATGATTGGTGATAGAATACTACTGTTCTGTAAGAAAAGCTAAAGATAGTTTCAGAAAAACCATGGAAGTCTTATATGAACTGATGCAAAGTAAAGTGAACAGATCTAGGAGAACATTGTACTCAATAACAGCAATATTATAACAATAAGCAACTGTGTAAGACTTAGCTACTCTAATCAATATAATGGTCCATTATAATTCCAAAGAGCTCATGATGAAAAATGCTATTCACCTCCAGAGAGATTAGTGATGAGCTCTGAGTGCGGACTGAAGCATATTTTTTCCCTTTCTTTTTCTTACTTTCCCCCTGTAACATGGCTAATATGGAAATATATTTTGTATCACTTCATAAATATAAAGGGCGTTCTATTTTGTACTTCCTCAATAAGGAGAGGTAAGGAGAGGGAGAAAATTTGGAACAGAAAATGAAAATAAAAATATTTAATTTTTAACATGTAATTTGTTGGCAAGATACAGAGAAAGTGTAATTGGGGGAAAGAGTTATAAATAAAATAAAAGTTAGTCTCTTATTTTAGGAGGTCTTGGAAAAAATGAATACCAATTCTATTGAAAATTATCCTATTTCATTCTATTCACAGAATATTGGTCTCCTATTGAGATGATATGAGTTCTGAACCCATATGATACTATCTGTGTGACTATGGGCAAGGCATTTTGATCCTGGGGAGGAGGGGATGGGTGAGCAAGAGAGACCAAGAAATGGATAGACATTTGTTCCCTGTGAAGACCTCAAGGTATAGAAACACCTACCTGTAGATTCTGAAGAGCTCCATAAGCTGTAAATAGAAACAAAAATCCAAAGGACACCACGAGAACATTCTTTAAGTGACTTTCCATTTTGTTTATTGAAAATCTCCAGCCATCAGCAAAGGGTATAAATCTATAATTCCTTAAGGAACCATCCAGAGCTTAAATAGAAAAAATACGTCTGGGCTTTGAAGTGACAGTCTGCCTTCTTCATCTAAAGAGAGAAAAAATGGAGCCTTTAGGACTAGTTAAAATAAAGTGATGTTAATTATTCACTTTTCCTAGAGCACTAATAAGAATTTTCCCAATAGGAGAGAAGATAGTACTTTTGAAAAATTTCATGTTTTTTTTTTCTTTAGGGAAAGCATCACAATCAAATAATGACTTTCATATTGTGATTATGGTAAGCTGGCATAGTAATTGGTAGAACTTGATGTGTTGGCACAAAAAATAAAAACCACTTCATCCCAAATAGAGTAAATATCAATTTTTGCACCTCAAAAAACATAATGATGGTCAAAGATTTATTAGGAAACACAAGCTATAAGATTATGCTGCATAGCCAAAGTAAGGACTAAATTTTTCCATATAAAATTTAGAATTTTACCTTCAAAAGTTAATTTTTAAAAGTCAACTCTGCTATTTAAAAATAGGTTGGAGGGGCAGCTGGGTGACACTTCCTACCTAGCTCTATGACCCAGGACATTTGACCACTTAACTTCCATCACCTTGCCCTTACTGCTTTTCTGCCTTTGAACCAATATATAGTATTGATTCCAAGATGAAAGATAAGGGTTTTCATTTTTACAAAAGAAAAGATTTGGGTTTGCATGGCAACACTTATTAGCTATAGCAAATATAATCAATAGATATAGTAATGTAAATCTGTTTAAAATAGTGTAGACTTTACCCCTTTGTAAGATTAACTATCTCTAGTGTCCTCTCTTCCTTTCCCAGCTCCATACTAGGTTGGAAGGTGGGAAGGTAATCATATAGCTTCTTGAAAAAGATTGAAGGACCATTCTTCATTCAAAAGACTCTAGTATTAATAAATAAGCAATCCTTGGGGTAAAAAGTCATATTTGCCCAAGGGTAATAGATCCAGGAGACATGGCAGAATATGGGATTATCGATTTTAGAGCTGTAAAGGGTGTCAGATATCTATCCCACCTCTCTCATCTTACAGAACAGAAATCCATGCCCCATTAAGGTGACATGATTTAACAAAGTTTGGACAGGTACCAAAAAGTAGAGTCATGATTTAATCTGAGGTCTTCAAACTCAAGATCTAGGTCTCCTTTACATTGAATTTATCTAATCTGAGTCTGAGAACATTAGGTCAAAACCCAAGGAGATTTTATACAGAAAAAGGTCAGGAAAACACTAAACAGGAAAAAGTAAAGCCAGGGTAATGTATTCTTAAAATGGTGAGATGCTAGCTATAAACCCTCCCCAGTCAGCAGAAGGTAATGAAACTGTGGACTTGGAACACCATTCCCTTTTCTTCCATAAGGTCAAGACCTTGTTTTGTATCTGCTCTATTATCTAGCATAGTGTTATCCACACAGTAAATGTTTATTCAATGTTGTTACTCACAAGAAGATTCTATCAATTACCATTTATATGGCAGGCACTGTGCTAGGGCCTGAGGATACACACATCCTTGCCCTCAAGGATTTTACATTCTAGGATCCTATAGTTAGAACTGAAATGGACCTGAGATATGCTGTCCAAACCCATCATTTCAGAAATGAGGAGAATGAGATGAATGGGTCTGCCATTATATCCACAGCTCCAACTAGAACCTCTTTGGGTTCAATTGATCGAAGGAGATGTTTTCTGGTTTTTCCAACCAGATCTTCCAACCAGGCACTAAGATGCCTTATAGTCTTGAATTGAAGTGATTTATTAAAATTTTTTCCTGTACTATCACATATGATAAACTGCTTAAATAAATTTTTCTAGCAGATGGAGTTGCCACCACTGAAAGCCAGTATCTTTGAAGAGGGCCTGGGAAAGTGGGTACAACACCTCCTAGATCATTTAGAACTATTCATTCCTTAGTACACTGTATTTTATCCAGGCCTAGAATTGGAAAAGATTCTTGGATTTTTTGTTTGTTTGTTTTGTCTTTGGTGGCAGAGATGACTTTCTATTTAGTTGTCCCTCTGTCACTGGGAAAATACACTTGATTAACTTCTTTTTTTACCCCTTAGGCTTCCACTGATTATCCAGGACCCCCTGATATTGATATTTAATAGTTATTTGCTGATGCAAAAAGTTAACAAAAATTTCACTCCCAACAATAGTCTGGAATATTTCGAAAAGCAAGATTATCTTCTAGTTTTCCATAAAATGTAAGGTCTTTGAGGGTAGGGATTGTTTTGTTGGTATCAGTGCTGTTTTTGTTGTTTTGTATCTCTAGCACACTGCTTAGAAAATGGCAGGCATTTAAATATTCATAAGATCACTGGGAATCTTAGAAGGCATCTGCTCTAATCCCCACATTTTATAGACTCTTAAGACACTTATCAAAGGTCACAGCAGTTTTAGGGCTGCTATTCAAACTAAGGTCCTGATTCTCAGTCCAGTGCTCTTCCCCATGGTATCAGATTTTTTCTTGCTAAATTTAACCAATTTGTCATTTCATAACCATCAGTTTTTACTTAAAGATTTCCTCTTATTCTAGCCACATCAGAGGAGCAGGCTGGGAGTGACCTCTCCTTCGGGAGTATTAGGTCAAGAAAAGTAGGGCTAGCATTTCTCTTTCTCTTGACTCTTAAGGCTAGTGATCTTTCCACTATTCATTGACAGCTAAATAGTACAGTACATAGAATGCCGAGTCTGGTGTTAGGAAGATCTGACTTCAAATCCAGTCTCAGATACTTAATAATTTTGGGCCTTAGGCAAGTCATTTAACCTCTATGTGCCTCCATTTCCTGAAATGTCCTGAAATGGGGCTAATCATAGCATCTGTCTTCCAAGGTTGTTGTGAGAATAAAATAATCATTGTAAAGCACTTAGCATCATGTGTGGCAGTAAGGCAGTAAGAAATACTTATTTCCTTCCTTCTTGTTGCCTTTAAAGGTTTTTGCCAGAGAGAAAATTCAGGACAGCAAAATGCTCAGCTATTGCAGAATGCTATCAAGCAGAAAGTCCTACATTTGCATTCTAAGATTGCTTTTCAGCCATTCGGTTATGTCTGACTCTTCTCAACCCCATTGACCATCACATGGGGTTTTCTTGGCAAAGATATTTATTTAGTTTGCCATTTCCTTCTCCTACGGTTCACTTTTTGCAAGGACTCTCTACTCTAAACTGTCCATCTTGGGTAAACCTGCATGATGGTTTCATTGGGCTACTCAAGGCCCTCCACCAAGATGAGACTAATTCTGGAGGGGTTGGATTCTGAGAGTTCCAAATACAAGCTCTACAGCTTGGATAATTAGCAACCAGTCTAAGTGATAGTTTCCTAATCCATTAAGTAAAAGAGTTTATCTTCTTAAGTATTTTAAAGCTTAAAATGTATGGTTCTATGACCAGAAATAACTGTATGCATTGTTTTTGGTCACAGCCAAACTCCTTTTAGATCACAGTAACTACTAGATTGTTAATAGGAAGAGAATCATAGGGGATATAATTTGGAAACAGAAAGATTGAATTCATGTCTTTCTTCTAGCATATACTGGATGGGTGACCAGAGGGTCAAGAGAATGTTGCCAGAGGGCAAAGAGAATGTTCATACCAGAAGTTTCCTACACTGATGAAGTTACATTTATAGATGCCATAAAAATAAAAAATAAATGGGCAGAAAATTGTCAGTTAGCTTATGGGGAAAGAAAGGTAATCTGGTTATAATATCATGTTCTAAAAATCCCAAATAGAAGCTGAAAGTCAGAAGTCTTAGGCAAAGGAAAGATTCGGGCAGCTTGATAAGAAGGATATCCTAGTCTGATATTAAGTGCAATTTGAAGCATAAAGGGTAAAATTAAAAAAAAAAAAACACCAAAAAGGAGGAACATCAATGTGCCCGCTACATAATGTCTCACAAAAAAAAAAAAATCATCCTGAGGCAGTATGCTAGTATTTATCTCCACTCAACTAAAATCAATAAGTTCATGAGCTGGTATTTAAGTGGTCTTTTTTATTTAAAAACAAAAACAACTTCAATAGAGTCATGTAAACATTGCTTAAACACTAATTTCTTAGGTTTATATGCTGGTTATAAATGCAAATAGGATTTGGAGCAAGATTTCAATAACTATAACCATAAAATCCTAGACTATAAAAAATCCTGAGAAGTCACAGAATTAAAAAAAAAAAACTTAAAAAAATATTCCCATATTCTTTATTAGAGATCATTTAGTGGTCATCACGACAATATTTACAGTGCTGAAGGTCTCACAAGTCAGGTCATTCCATTTGGTGACAAATTTAACTGTTAGAAAGAATTTCTTTTTCTTGATCCAAAATTGGTCCCCATTTTCCTCTAGCTACACTGTTTTTAGATTACCTTGGACTTCTCAATCATGCCTTTCTTTCCCAAAAAATCCATCATTTGGAAATCTCATTGTTTTACAAAGTTGAATCTGTCTTGTACACACATCTCACAAGTAGCTTCTGCTCCCTTGATTGGAACCTCTAGTTGAAGGGTAGAGTCCTCTTTATTTAACAAAGGGGCTCACCACAGTTTTCTACCTATTTCTCACAAGCTCTACTGTTTCTGGGTAACAGAATGTATAGTGTCAGGCCTGAAGTCAGGAAGACTCATTTTCCTGAGTTAAATCTTGTCTCAAACATGAGCAAGTTATTTAACCCTCATTGCCTTAGTTCACTCATCTGTGAAATGAGCTTAAGAAAAATATGGAAAACCATTTTTATCTTTGCAAAGGAAATCCAATATAAATCATGAAGTTGGACATGACTGAATACTACCATCACTACCTGAATACTACCTATAGCAGTTACCTCTACTTCTTCCTTCTCCCACCCATCCTGGTTTTTTTTTTTAAATTTCTTCTGTGTATTGTCTTCTTCAATAATATTTTAAGCTCTTTGAGGGCAGGGACTGCCTTTTTTTTAAGCTTGTATTTACATCTATAGCACGTAACAGTAGAACACTAAACAATTAAATGAATAAATGTTTTTTACTAACTAATTAACCAAAAATTAGCTTTTGTGTGACTTTTCTGGGTTTTCACATGACTTTGGAATTTATTGTTATTCCCAGGTTTAGTACAGTCTATTTTGGGTATAGGACAGGTAACTGAAGCCCCAATCTAGTGAATAATGCACTGCAAAATTAAGAATAATGAATCAAAAAGCAAAACTTTGATTTAGGATAGAATAACAAGATAAATAAACAAAACAAAAAGGAAAAAAATCCCTTTGAACTCCAAAATGTACAATTCTCCATGTCAGCTCACATAGAGGGAATATTCTCATGACAATGCACATCTTAGGACATTTTTCTAGCTGGGAAAACACTTAAGGTTCCATTTCCCTAACCAATTTACCTCACCCCAGTTCCACTCTGTATAACTATTGTTCATTTCTACCTCTAAAGCTACTGATTAGTTTGTTTGTAGAATTGGTTTGTAGAACTAACTGTTGCTGTCCTCTGCTTCTGGGCTGCTTCCCTGCTGATTTACTGCCATTTGCTTACACTATCATCAGCCACGGGTGCTTCTTCTTTAATGGGAATATGAAGACTTTTTATGTGATACTCCTTCCCTGGCCAAAAAATTCTTAGGACCCAAAGCTGCATCCAACAAGGTAAAAAAAAAATAGAAAGTCTGATCTAGATCAATTTTTTTCCTTCTATCTTAGCAATCTTCAGTGTGTTTTCTCTAAAATCCACTCAATATTTAAGCTGACACTAGTGAATTCCATTAAATTCTCACTTTCTCCATAGAAACTAACAAAAGCCTACTGGAGTTTCAACTAGTGACAAGAAAGCATTTAGCAATACTGCAATAGTGTTGAGAGTAGAATTATCTTTGCCTAAATACCTGAAGGACAGATCTCTGTCCCTCTTATACCTCTTACCCATTGATGGTAGTATATCCCCCTAGACCTAGAAGTACAAGATGTGATATCTTTTTACACTGAATCTAACATCATCAATTATGAAAACTTCTGGCTTCCTTTCTACTTTTAGGACTTTTTAACCCAAAAACTTTGTTCTTTTTTCTTCTCTAAAAGCTACTTTGATTTTGACCTACACATTAGCATTTCTCCAAATCATTCACTACTACACTTCATATTTTCTTTATTAATTTATATGCAATGCCCATAAGTACACCAAGTGTTAAGAGTCATCAGTGGAATTTGAATTTCAAAATTTTATAACAATATCACAAAATTTTAATATCCATACCACTAATTTCTTGAAATCAAAAATATTCATCAGTTGGATCATATTTGTGGGACTTATCACATATCTTCAATTATTTTTAGGTCTGTGAGTTCATTTTTAGAATACTTCACTTTGACACAACTTAAATCAAGCATAGTCAATTAGTTTCTGAACTCTGTTTTCCCCTTGGAAAATAAATGGCTTTTGAGGTTATAGGGAGATAAGTAGTATCCTACTGCCTCATTCATGGATTCTCTGAAGGGTATATACAGTCATCATCATATACAATGTCATTTTGCCACTATATCTCTAATCCCTGAGATAATTGTGGATGGAATATGCTCTTCTCTTATGTGTATCCTCAAAAACTTGGAAAAGCTAGACATACGGTATCACTAAAAATGAATAAGAGATGCAAGAACTGATATAATTGTAGCTGAGCAATTGGCTCATTCAGCATCACTTAGGTGTTAAATAACAGAAATAGGATTAAAAATAAGAACCAATGATTTCAGATCCAGTGTTTTCTCTACTATCCTGCATGATCTTCCTTTTCCTTACCCTTACAACATAATTTCTCTTCCCCTCATCATGGACTGGGCAAGACTATCCATGTTATGATTTGTTTATATCTGTCTTCAGGACGGATGAGATTTTTTGGATAAAGATTGTAGATAATCACTCTGAGTTTTCCAAAATTATATTTTTTTCTTTCTGAGCCTTTGCAAAAGTAAGAATTTGGTTTCTTAGTGCATGTGGTAGCTGTCCATGGTAGCTATGGTCTAGTATAACATTGTTCAACTTCTTATTTTTTTAGCAGTCAGTAAAACATTTACTAACCAAATTTCACAGAATCTCTGAGATATAAGGTAAACTCATCCTAAACAAACAAAAAAGAAACCCTTCTCTATACTATAGCTTTGTTTGAAGATCTCCAGTGATGAAGATTCCTTTAGCAACTAAGGAAAATTTTTTTCTGTTATGGGTATCTCCAGCCATTCTCCACAATCTCCTTAGATTGATGACTGTCCTGTTAAATACTATTTCAGGAGTGCTCCAGTCATGCTTCATTACCTCTTCTCTGGCCACTTCTTTACCAATTATTTCATTTAGGCAGGTGTACTCTTTATTCTCTTCTTTCTTTAGTCCCTCCAGTTCTGGAACTATGAACCATGATCACATGGATTCTATGTCCTAGTTAAGGTATGTCAATTTACTCCTCTATATCCATACATCATTCCTCTAACTTTAAGGACCCAATGCTCTTCCCTGGACACCAGTCATCTTGTCTGTGTTGTTTATCTCCATTAGAATGTAAGCTTTATTAGAACAGTACTAACTTTGCTTTTGTACTTGTATTCCAAGGACTTAGGATAGTTCTTTGATCCTACTAAGTGTTTAATAAAGGCTTAGTGGGGAGGGAGGTTTTGGTCATTTACTCACCTATTCATGAAGAAGTTATATTTTTTTAATCAAGCCTAAATTTGCCTCTTTGCAACTTCCTACCATTATCCCTGGTTCTGCAATCTAGTAGTAAGCAGAACAAGATAAATTCCTCTTTCATTTGATAATAACTCTACCAGTATTTGAAGATAGCTGTTGCATGATGACAATCCCTGTATGTCTTCTCTTTTCCAAACTAATTATCACCATTTCTTTCAACTGATTCTTTTAGAACACAATCTCAGATCCCTTAGCATCCTTCCTGTTTGTTCCCCTGCAGATGCTCTCTAGTTGTCAGTGTCCATAAAAATGATTACATCCTAGAATTAGACACAGTAGTAGTAGTCTCTCAGTAACTGAGGATGACAATTGCCTTTGTGCATTTTGATCTATGGTGTATAGATGAGTGTGCACAAAGACACTTGCGAGTGAAGGAGATTTAAGTGGAAAAGTCGTTGTACAGAGACAGTTTCACTCTCTCGGCATTGGAAGCCTGGGTCCAATGGCACAAAAAATCGTTACACCTGGAGACTTCCTCAGCAGCATTGGATGGCCATATTGTCCTTTGTGCTCCAACACACCCTAAGCACTCCACAGTGCTTTGCTGCGTCGCCATCTCAGCCGTTGAACCTTCTTATTGGTTTCTTCTGTCTATTCAGCCGAAGCAGTCTTCACATGCTGGGTGAGCAAAGCCTTGGTTCACCAGGGGTCTACGACCCGATGGCTACCCTCACAAGGTTTAGCCGGCCTGTCGAAGCCGTTGCCCGGGGTGTGGCCGCTGCCGCATGCTAGCAGCTACTGGGAGCCACAAGTGAGAGCTGGGTGTCAGGTGAGGGTCAGAGGCTGGAGAGCTGCCCTAAGAGGGCACGACAAGCCCTCCATACCCCTCCCTGAGCACCCCATACACCCCGTTAGGCACAGTATTGCTCTTAATTCAGCACAAGCTGGAATTACTTTTTTTGTTATTGTTTTTATCTACCATATCA
Source organism: Monodelphis domestica (assembly GCF_027887165.1). NCBI lineage: Eukaryota > Metazoa > Chordata > Mammalia > Didelphimorphia > Didelphidae > Monodelphis > Monodelphis domestica. The sequence goes on from NC_077228.1 coordinate 451,654,301, forward strand.
CTTCTTTTTTACCATTTCACTTTTAACTCGTGTTTAGCTTGCAATTTCCCATGTTTATAAATTCCTTTTAATCCCCTAAATTTGCAAATTGAAATGTATCTTAGAGGTTATCAAATCCAATTCCTTCATTTTATAGATCATAAAATTGAGTCCCAGGGAGAAAAAGCTATTTACCCAAAAGTACCCTAATGCTCTTGGGAAGATCTGGGATTTGAACAAAGATCCTTTGATGTTAAATCTAAAGCCCTATCCACTCTTTCAAACTGTCTCTTTATAGAACTTTCAGATCTTAGTCAGAATTATTATCTAGCCTCACCACTCCACATCTTGAACTTGAGAGGTTGGAGTGGTTTTTTTTTAGCCAAATTATATAATTTTATCTTTGTCTCTATTAAATTTCTTATTTCAGTCCAATATTCTAGCTTGCCAACATTTTCCTTGGTCCTAAATCTATCATCCAGTATGTTAGATATCCCTTTTAGATTTGTGTTTTCTGTAAATTTATTAGAGTTTCATCTTTGCAATTATGTGAATCATTGTTAGAAACATGAAACAGGAAATGGTCAACCAGAAATCCCTATGGTACCCCACTGAACATCTTCTTCCAAATAGACATTTAAATGTTAATGACTGCTTAGCTTTAACTAGTTCTAGTTAGCCTAAGTAGCCTACCTAATTATATCATCTTGGCCTTGTTTCTACAAAGAAAGTTTAAACCATAACAATTTGTCATATACTTTCTTGACATTTTAATAAATCCTATGTACTAAATTCCCCTGATAAACCAACACAGCAATCCTATGTAAAAAGAAAATGTGGTTAGTCTGACATGATTAATTCATTTGGCAGTTGGGTGGAATAAATGGGATTAAGTGGCTTGCCCAGGGTCATATGGCTAATAAGTGTCTGAGGCCAAATTTGAACTCAGAAAGAGAAGTCTTCTTGACTCCAGGCCCACCACACTCTCTACTATATGACCAAAATGCCTCCAGCATAATTAATTCTTGAGGAAGCCATACTGCCTTTTTTGTCATTGCTCTTTCATTTTCTAGATGTTTGGTGACAATCTCTTTAAAAACATTTTTGAGAATTTTCCAGGCAATCAAAGTGAAGTTTACTGGATTAAATTGTTCAGATTTCATCCTCTTGTTTTTTTAAAAAAATCAAGACACTATTTGCCCTTTTCTAATCCTATGGAACTTTTTTTGTTGAGCAGTCTTTCAAAAATTACTATAGGGGGCTTAGTAATCACGGCATCAATACCCTAAGGAGTTATTTTTTTCTCTATTGACCAAAATTAATCAAAAACAGCTAAGTTATTTTTTTCTCCCTGCTTAATTTCTTTACTTTGAAGACCTATATATTATAATTTATATATTTATTATTTTTGCCTTTTGCTTTCAACTCAATTTGCTTACATGATTTGCAGAGTCCTTGATTCTAAACTGTAAAAAGTGACTACTCTGGGGATATATATGGCATAGAGCTCCTGGTGAGTGATTTAGATGTTTTATGTTATTTCCCTCCATACATACTAATGTCCAGAATTTTCCTTTTCTCCATTCCTTACACACGAGATCTCCAGTATCTATGCTTTTGTACTAGCCTTTTCACCTCAATCTCTTGGAATCCTTTGCTTTCTTCAAGACTGAGATCAAATGGTTCTGGAGCCAAGATGACAGAGTAGAAACAGGGAAAACCACCATGAGAATCCTCTCCAACAAAACTTAAAATAATGCCACAAAACAAACACAGGAGTAGAAAAACTAACAAAGAGACAGAGTGAAGCAACTTTAAGGAAGAGAAAAATCTAAAAGGTAGGCGGAGAACATCTGTGGCATTGGGGTGCAAGGAAAGTACAGCCAACAAGAGGAGTAAAGAGCAAGCCAAGAGCAAGCCCCACCTCCCACCCCACATCTCATTAGCCCATGCCAACATCCAGACTCTAAGACCCTCCCTGGGCCAATAGCAGTCTAAACCAACACATACCCCTTAAAGTTCCAAATAAACATATGATAAAGTCCAAAATTCTATCACAGGGCAATCTGTATACACTTTATAGCTTAATCTGTGTGGGTCCAGGGCAAGGCCAGGAGTCCCAGCCTAGGCTTGAGGTGAGGACATAGATCCCAGTTTAGGGTAGTTAGTAGGTATGGAAGCTGGGCCTCCAGATCCTCTGGCCAAGGTCCCAGGGTGGAGACACAGGGCAGGGAAGTCTGCTCTGTGCCTGACCAGACCAAGTCCAGAATCAGACCAAAAGCCTACACCCAAGCCTAAGGTTAGAATTTGAGCTGTGCCTAACCTAACCTGATCAAGTCCATAATGAAAATAAAAACCTATTCCCAAGTCTGAGAATTTCAGCTGTCAGCTGTCTCAGACATTAACTGAATGAGCAGTGGGAGATGATTCTCAAAGATTACAGCCAATAGGCCATCATAGCATCTTGGAAAAAACTTGAGGAAACCCAGAAATAAGGCTAAGGATAGCATCAATGAAGGACTGAAGTATAGGAGGTTGCCTTAACCTCCTATAGAATGGAGCCTACCTTTAAAATGGCTAGGAAAATAGGCAGACATCAAAGAGCAAGGCACAGATATAGAAGGGAAGAATGAAAGCAAAGCAAACACATGCAAAGTCCAATTGAAAAAATATGAATTGGACTAAGATTCTAGAAGAGCTCAGAAATGATTTAAAAATCAATTAAGAGAGGCAGAAGAAAACTGGGGAAGATAAATGAAAGTAATACAAGAAGAATGGACCAAATGAAAATGAAAGCTCAAAAGTTGACAGAAAGAAAATCATTCCTTAAAAATTAGAATTGGGAAACTAGAAACTTATGATTTCATGAGACAGCAAGAAATAATAAAACAAAATCAAGAGAATAAAAAGACAAAAATATAAAATACCTCATTAAAAAAAAACACAACTGAGGGGGCAGCTGGGTAGATCTGTGTATTGAGAGTCAGGCCTAGAGAAGGAAGGTCCTAAGTTCAAATCTGGCCTCAGACACTTCCAGGCTGTGTGACCCTGGGCAAGTCACTTAACCCCATTTGCCTAGCCCTTACCACTCTTCTATCTTGGAACCAATACACAATATTGATTCTAAGATGGAAGGTAAGGGTTTAAAAAAAAGAAAGAAAGAAAGCTGTCGAGATATTCTTGAACAAGAAAGTAAAATAAAATTGAAAGAATTAATATATCTCCTACAGAAAGATTTCCTCAAATCACATTTTCCAGGAATATAATAGCTAAATTCAAGAGTCTCCAAAACAAGAAGAAAATACTGCAAGAAGTCAGAAACAATTCACATACCATGGAGCTACAATCAAGATCACAAAGGACTTAACAGCTTCCACATTAAAGGATGAGAAAGCATGGAATATGATATTCCAGAAGATCTAGGTTTATAACCCAAAGTCACCTATCCAGCAAAACTGAGTGTATTCTTTAAGGAGAAAAATTCATCATTCAATAAAATATATTTCCTAGCATTTCTGAGGAAAATATCAGACCTAAACAGAAAATATGAAGTCTGAATACAGATCCCAAGAGAAACTTTAAAAAAGTAAATGAAAAAGAAAATTTACGTGACTCAATACGGTCAATCTATATGTATTCCTACATGGAAAGTGGATATTTATATTTCATTAAAATTCTTAGTAGCAGAGCAGATAGAAGGAGTATACTTTGACAAATGGTGGAGAGATAAGCCGATTATGATGATATGATATGCAAATAAAAATCAAGGGGTAAAAAAAGGAATGCACTGAGAAAAAAGGAAGGCAAAAAGGAAGGAATGATGGAATGGGTAAAATACATAATATAAAGAGACATGAAAATTTTTTAAATTGGAGGGGAGGATGAAGGTGCAGACAGGCAATGCTTAAACTTTACTCTCATTGTAAATGGCTCACAGGGGTATTAACAACCATATTTATTGGGGTATAGATTTTCATCTTATCCAACAAAGAAGTAGAAAGGGAATAAGACAAGGGAAGGGGGCAGGTAATAGAAGGAAGACAGTGATAAAAAGCAAAAAAAAAAACTGGTGAGGAGGAACAGAGTGAAAGGAAAAAGAGCAGGATAAAAAAGGGGAAAATAAGATGGAAAATACACAGTTAGTAATCATAACTCTAAATGTGAATGGGATGAACTCATAAAACAGAAACAGATAACAGAGGGGATTAAAAACTGGGATCCTGAAGGCAGAGACAAGATGGCAGCATTGAGGCAGCAACAGTTCAGACCTCTGAAAACCCTTCCTTACCAATTACAAACTAAATGCTCCTAGGGGACTGAAAATCAAATCTAACAACAAGACAGAGCTAAAGAACCCTCCTGCTGTACTGAATTTAAAAGGTATGCCCCCCAAAATCCAGAATTCAAGAACAATCAGGTTTAAGGGGAATGCAGAAGAAAGGTCCCAGGACCCCTCCCCCACCTAGAGCGCTAAGCCTCCAGTAGCAGCAGGAACCTCTGGGTGGGCAAAGGTTCTGGTCTGGAGGGAGTACCTTAGGGGCAGGGCTGTACCAGGCACAGAGCATCGAACACAGGCTGTGGGGAAGGAACTGGAGAGGAGCTTAGAGCAGGCAGCCTGATCACAGCAGCAGAGACCCTCCATATTGCTCTAGCCTTCCATGAGGCTTTGGTCTCAGGGCATATCCAGCCAAACACAGCTGGACTTAATCCCATCAAAAGTCTTCAGAGGTCAGGGAAGCTCAAGCTCCAACAGCCCTCTCCCACAGACTGCTGGACTTCAATCCAATCAAAACCCCCAGAGGCCAGGGAAGCTCAAGCTCCAACACCCCTCCCCCACAGACTATACTGAGAGATCTCCTGACAAAGCTCCCAGAGGAGAGACTGATAGAAAACCCCAAAATAAAAAAATGAGAGGATCAAGAGCACAGACAACTGCAGGGAGTAAAGAAGGGGTAAACATGAACAAACAACAGAAAAAGAAAAAAGAAATTACAATCAACAGCTTTTATACAGACAATGAATAAAGAGCAAATGGACCAGAGAAGGAGGAGGGAACATCAAGCAATAAAACAGAAAACACAGCAAATTGGATACAGGCTTTGGAAGAATTCAAAACACAATTAAGAGAGGCTGAAGACAATTGGGAAAAGAACTTAAAAACTAAGATAAATCATCTGGAAACAGAAAATAGTGTCTTGAAAGTTAAGGCAAAGGACATGAAAAATGAGGCAAAGAAGTTGAAAGATGAGGCAAAGGAGATGAAAAATGAGGTAAAGAAGATGAAAGACGAGGCAAAGGAGACAAGAGATGAGGTAAAAAGAATGAAAGATGACCTCCAAAGAAAATCAGACCAGAAGGAGAAGGATGACCAAAAAGCCAGGGATGGAATCCAGTCTTTAAGAACCAGAATACAACAACTGGAATTAAGTGACTTCACAAGGCAGCAGGACACTATAAAACAAAATCAAAAGAATGAAAAAATTGAGGAAAATATAAAGCATCTCATTCACAAAACAGAGGATTTAGAAAATTGTTCCAGGAGAGACAACTTAAGAATCATTGGTCTACCAGAAGACCATGACAAAAGAAAAAGCCTGGACGTCATACTACAGGAAATTATCCAAGAAAACTGCACCGATATTCTAGAACAAGAGGGAAAAGTGGAGATTGAAAGCATACGCATATCACCTCCTGTACTTAATCCTCAACTGACAACACTCAGGAATGTTATAGCCAAATTCAAGAACTATCAGACCAAGGAAAAATATTACAATCTGCCAAGAAGAAATCATTCAGATACCATGGAACCAGAGTGAGGATAACACAGGATCTGGCTGCATCTACATTGAAGGACCAAAAAGCACAGTAAAATATGATATTCCAGAAAGCAAGGGAACTAGGTCTACAACCAAGAATCAACTACCCAGCAAAACTGACTATATTCTTACAGGGGAAAGTATGGTCATTCAACAAAATAGAAGAATTCCAAGCATTTACAAAGAAAAGACCAGACCTGAACAGAAAAGTTGATAACCAACACAGAACTCAAGAGAATCATCAAAAGATTATCATCTTCTAAGCCCTTTGCCTCGAAATCTTGTGTGAACCTGACATGATATTTGAATGGTTTTATTCTGACTTCTTGAAGTATTTTCTCTTTTACTGGGGAACTCTAAAATTTGGCTATAATATTACTGGGGGGTTTTCATTTGGTGATCTCTTTCAAGTGGTGAATTCTTACAATTTTTTTCATCAGGGCAGTTTTCCTTAATAATTTTTGAAATTATGTATAAGCTCTTTTATTTTTTGCCTTTCAGATATTCCAGTCATTCTTAAATTATCTCTGTGAACTTTTGTCCAAACAAGTTTTTCTTCAATGATAAGTTTCATATTTTCTTCTATGTTTTCATTCTTTTGACTTCATTTGACTTTGGAGTCATTAACTTACACTTAAAATATTCTAATTTTTAAGAAATTTTCTTCAGTGAGCCTTTATAGGTCTTTTCCCTTCAATTTGGCCAGTTTTGCCTTTAAGTGAATTATATGCATCAATGAAGCTTTGCCAATTCCATTTTAAGGCTTTTTTCTTCAGTACTTTTGTGCTTCTTTTAACAAGCTTTTAATTGTATTTTTACATTTTTCTTTCCTTGCTCTCATTTTTGTATCTTTATTTTTCAAACTGTATCTCTGATTTTGAAAACCATTTTAAAATTCTTCCAGGGATTCTCATCAAGTTTGTGTCCAATTCACTTTTTTTGAGACTTTGCTTATATGTTCTTTTTTTTTTTTAATTTTGTTGTCTTCTTCTGAGTCTAGGTCTTGATCTTCCCTGTCACCACAGTAGCTTTTTTATGATCAGATACTTTTTTTGTTTGCTCATTTTCCCAGTCTATTTCTTACTTTGAATTTATGTTAAAGTTGTTCTCAGGTCCCAGCATGGGTGGGGAAAGACAGTCACTACTGTTTTCAGAACTATTTGTGGAGAAGTTGGAAGTTTCATTCTTTGAAGGTAGTGTGGTCTAGGGAGTGTGAAGATTGGATTTAGCTTTTTACTGATTGTAATAATGAAGATACTTAGTTTAACAAAATCAGGAATGTCTTGGGAACTCTAAATTACTCCACCCTACTTAGAACATACTTTATGGGAAGATAAAATTGTAATCAACTGATTGAATAATGAAGGCACTTAACTCTTACGATATAGTGAAGCTAGAATTTTAAGTTAAGTCTATTTTAAGATCTTAATACAAAAAGGTGTTAAGTAACTATAAAGGTTAATCACAAAAAGGTTAAGTAACTCACAAAAGGTGAACTTAACAAAGAGTGTTAAGTAACTAAAGATATAATCTAATCAAAGAAGATGAGAACTAAAAAGAATCAGCATTTAGAGGAGGAGACATAAAAGTTAAAGGTCTATATATTTGGCTCACTTACTCTCTCTAGTACCTTTCTGGCGGCAGAGAGTTGGCTGGTGGCAATGTGCTTTGTCCAGTTCAGTGGTGAGTTTCTGGTTGAATTTTCCTCCTTTATGTTCCAAATTCATCCTCTTATAAGCCTCTAATCTTCTTCAGAGACCTAGAGGCGGAGATTTAAACTCCTCCTGGCACAGGCCAGGCAGGGGAAATCCTATATCTTCTTCCCTCTGTGAATTTCAAAACTACTCAACCCTGTCCAAACCACTCTTTAGAGGATGGGATTTGGCTATTTCCTGATCAATAACAATAGAGATACTTGGAATGACAGAATCAGGTCTTGGAAACAACAATCTCCACCCTACTCAAGGTAACAGGATTTAGAAAGGGCTGCAACAAAAGCTCAAGATTTAATTATTTGAGAATATGGCCTTCAACAGACATGTGCAAAGGGGACAGACCTCTGGGCAGTCCTGGGTTAAGCTAGAGCCACCATTGGCACAGTTGAGACACAGGAAGTGAGGTAGAGGACAGCTAAGGAGGGCTTCCTTCTTCCTTGTGGAGGAGAGTGTGGTGGTTGGAGCCTGGTGCTTAGAGTGGAGGCCTTCAGACTGTTTCTCCACTTTGGTCACATGAGTGTAAGGGACTGATCTCTTTTCTTTGCCTCGGCCCAACCTAAGCAAAGTGGGTATTTAAGCCTTATTCCCTTCTCTCCCCTTTCTCTCTCTCTCTCTCTCTCTCTCTCTCTCTCTCTCTCTCTCTCTCTCTCTCTCTCTCTCTCTCTTTAATAGCTTTCTTCCTACTGTTTGTAATTAAAAACTCCATAAAAGGTTGACTGCTGACTTGAGTTTTCATTTAGGAATTACATAGCTGAATTCCTTGGTGACCTTAAATTAATATATATCAGTCTTTTAAAGTGATTTCCATATCACACCTCCTTCTCCTTAAATTTCTTCCCTCTATATTAATTAAATTACCATAAATGTCCAGACTGACATGTATTTTATTTGAGATTTCCCTTGGTGACCAATTAAATCTAGATTTTAAGTCACAACCCTAAAATTACCATTACAGTTGAAGTGTGGTCACTTCTTTCCAAATCTGTACTCTAGTCCTTTCCCAGGATGATCCCCTGTTCTCTTGAGATTGTAATGGATACTGCCCTTCAGGGGCCTTGCTCCCTCTTGTCTGAAAGTCCTCTTCTTTGCCTTTGATTTGTAACACAGCAGTGGGTATAGACAACTGAGTTACTAAGGAGCATTTAATCATGTGTATAATGCTAGCACAGAGGTCCTCTTTAAGGATTTTTTGACCCATTGCCAGGTTCCCTCACCATCTCTGATATAAACACTCATAATTGCTATCATCACTACTTAGTCCCACCACTGGTGTTATATCCATGTAGTCTATAACATCAATACTCATTCCTTGGAATGCTACTATGCTTTGTTTATATTCTTCCTTGGAAAACTACTTGTGTTTCAAATATCATTCTATAAATATGTTTTATACAAAAGAAATGTTTGTTGATTGGTTAAATTAATGTATTTATATCTCCAAGAACCCTACCAACTGTAATATCTAATAATTCTATGAATTCTAATGTGAAAATCTAGGTTTGTCTATTTAAATGAATTTAAATGGAGAATTTTTTGTCAAAGAATGGTTTAAGTTGAAACAGAGGCTAAAATATTCATAGAAAGATTTTTTATGCTGAATAACTTAATTGTACCTTAATTCTCCATTTCTTTTCTGAATATTAACTCCTCCTTCCACTTTTCTACCAACACAAAGAAACTACTGAATTCAGTGAAAAAATATTAAAATTATCCAAAAAAAATTAAAATAATGGAATCTTACTATATGTTCTTTACAAGAAACAGATTTGAGGCAGGGTGACACACAAAGAGTAAAGGTAAGAGGCTGAAGTAGAACTTTTTAATGTGTCATTTAAAGTAAAAAAAAAGCAGGAATAGCAAATCATGATCTCAGACAAAGCTAAAGCAAAATAGGTCTAAACAGATATGGAACAGATCTTGCTAAAAGATACTATAAATGATGAAGTAGTATCAATTCTAAACACATATATGCACCAAATGGTATAACTTCTAAATTATTAAAGAAAAAATTAAATGAACTTCAGGAAGAAAGAAACAGTAAAGCTATATTAGTGGGGGACTGCAATCTCACCTTTCAGATCTAGATTAAAAAAAAAACTAAAAAATAAACAAGATAGAAGTAAAAGAACTAAATTAAATCTTAGAAGAGTTAGAACTAATAGATCTCTAGAGAGAACTGAATGGCAATAGAAATTAATATATCTTCTTTTCAGCAATACATGACTCCTACACAAAAACTGACCATGTTTGGGGGCATAAAAACTTTACAACCAAATGCAGAAAAGAAGAAATAATAAATGCATCCTTTTCAGATTATAAGCAATACAAATTATAATCAGTAAAGCTCCATGGAAAGATAAATTAAAAATTAATTGGACACTAAACAATCTAATGCTAAAAAAAGGTTGGGTCACAGAACAAATTATAGAAACAAGCTATAATTTTATTAATGAGAATGACAAAAAGGAGACAACATATCAAACTCATGTGGTACAGCCAAAACAATACTTAGGGGAAAATTTATATCTCTAAATGCTTACACCAACAAAATAGAGAAAATGCAGATCAATGACTTAGGAATGCCACTAAAAAATTAGAAAAAGGACAAATTAAAAATCTTCATTTAAAGACTAAATTGGAAATCCTAAAAATTAAAGAAGAAATTAATAAAAATGAGAGTAAGAAAATGATTGAACTAATAAATAGGACTAGTAATTGGTTTATTTTTAAAAACAAAAATAAAATATACAGAATGTTGGTTAATTTGTTTGAAAAAAGGAAAGAAAATCAAATAATAAGTTTCAAAAATGATAAGGGCAAACTCACCACCAATTAAGAAGAAATTAAAGCAATTTTAGGAGCTATTTTGTCCAGTTACATGCCAATAAATATGACAATCTAAGTGAAATGGATGAATATTTACAAAATATTGGCCTACAAAACTGGCCTATAATTTTCTTTCTCTGTTTTTGCTCTTCATGGCTTAGGTAAAAAGTACCATATTAGTTTCATACAAATCCCCCAGATTAGAAAAAGAGGAAATAGAATCCTTAAATAATCCCACCTCAGAAAAAGAAATTGAGTAAGCCATCAATGAACTCCCTAAGAAAAAATCCCCAGGACCAGAAGGATTCACAAGTGAAATCTATCAAGCATTTAAAGAACAATTAATTCCAATACTACATAAACTATTTGAGAAAATAGGCAGAGAAGGTATCCTACCAAATTCTCTTTATGAAACTAATATGGTACTGTTTACCTAAGCCAGGAAGAGAAAAAACAGAGAAAGAAAATTAAAGGCCAGTTTTATTAGCAAATATAGATGCAAAAATTTTAAATTAGTTACTATCAAGGAAAATATAGGAATATATTACAAGGATCATTCACTATGACTAGGGATTTACTCCCAGGAACATAGGACTAGTTTAATATTAGGAAAACTATCAGCATAATTGACCATATCAGTAACCAAACTAACAGAAATCATGACTAACTCAATAGATGCAAAAAAAAAAAATCCTCTAACAAAATACAACACCCATTCCTATTTAAAACCCTAGAAAGCATAGGAATAAATGGGAAATGATAATATAGTAGTATATACCTAAAACCTCCATCAAGTATAATCCACAATGGGAATAAGTTAGAAGTCTTCCCAGTAAGGTCAGAAGTGAAGCAAGAATGTCCATTATCAGCACTATTATTTAATATTGCATTACAAATGCTAGCTTTAGCAATAAGAGAAGAAAAATAAATCCGAAGAATTAAAGTAGGCAATGAGGAAACTAAATTCTCACTCTTCCCAGATATAATGGTATACTTAGAGAATCTTAGTGAACCAACTAAAAACTAGTTGAAATAATTAATAACTTTAGCAAAGTTGCAGGATCCAAAATAAATCCACATAAATTATCAGAATCTCTAAATATTATTGACAAAGTCAAGCAGCCGAAGTTAGAAAGAGAAATTCCATTTAAAATCACCCTAAAGAATATAAAATAGCTGGAAATCTTCTTGCCAAGACAAACTCAGGAATTATATTAATGCAATTACAAAACACTTTTTCACAAAAATAAAGTCAGATCTACACAACTGGAAAAATATTCATTGCTAATAGGTTGGCTGAACTAATAGAATAATGACAATTCTACATAAATTAATTTATTTATTGAGTGCCATGCCAATCAAACTACCAAATAATTATTTTAAAGAAATAGAAAAAAATAATAACAAAATTCATCTGGAAGAACAAAAGGTCAAGAATATCAAGGGAACAAATGAAAAGGAAATGTGAAGTAAGGAAGCCTAGTAGTACTAGATCTCAAACTGTACTATAAAGAAACCATCAAAACAATCTGATACTGGCTAACGAATAGAAAGATTGATCAGTGGAGCTGAGTAGATGCACAATATATAGGGGTAAATGACCTTAGCAACCTAATGTTTGATAATCCCACAGATCCCAGCTTTGGGAATAAGAATGCACTCTTTAATTTTAAAAAAACTGCTGGGAAAACTGGAAAACAGTATGTCAGAAATTAGGCATAAACCAATATCTCACACCTATACCAAGATAAGCTCAGAATAGATATATGTTTTAGATATAGAGTGATATCAAAATCAAATTAGGGGAGCACAGAATAGTTTACCTGGAAATTATTTGGAGAAGAGAAGAATTTATGACCAAACAAGAGATAGAGAATATTGTAAGATATAAAATGAATAATTTTGATTATATTAAATTGAAAGTTTTTATACAAACAAAACTAATCTAACCAAGTTTAGAGGGGAAACAACAAAGGGGGAGGATGTTTAAAACAAACATTTTAGATGAGGTCTAATTTCTCAAATTTATGAAGAACTAAGTCAAATTTATAAGAATTGTAAGCCATTCCAAAATTGATAAATGGTCAAAGGATAAAAACAAGCAATGCTCTTCAGATGAAAAAATCAATGCCATAAATAATCATATGAAACGTTCTAAATTACTCTTGATTAGAGAAATGCAAGTTAAACAATTCTGAGGTATCACCTCATACCTTTCAGATTGGCCAATAAAGCAGTAAAGGTAATAATAATAAATATTGGAGGGAATTTGACAAAATTAGGACACTAATGCATTGTTGGTGAAGTTCTGAACTGATCCAGCCATTCTGGTGGGCAATTTGGAAACTATATCCAAAGGGCTATAAAACTGTGTGTACCCTTTAAAATGTTGTAACACCACTACTGAATATATATCCCAAAAAATATAATTTTAAAAAGGGAAAGGACCAACTTATATAAAAATGCTTATAGTAGCTCTTTTTGTAATGGCAAAGAACCATAAATTGAGGCGATGTCCATCAATTGTGGAGTGACTGAATAAATTGGGGTACATATTGGTAATAGAATACTATTGTGCTATGAGAAATGATAATCAAGATGATTTTGGAAAAAGGTGGGAAGACCTGTGGGAAATGATGCAGAGTGAAATATGCAGAACTAGGAGAACATTACACACAGTAACAACAATATTGGATGATGATTATCTCTGAAAATGCGGCTATTCTCAGCAATGCAATGATCTGGACAATCCTGAAAGAGCAATGATGGGGAATGCTATCCACCTCCACAGAAAGAACTATTGGTGTGTTGTCTTTCACATCAGTGTATTTATGGTACAATGACCAGACTTCTGGTCAAGATGGCGGCTTAGAGAAAACTAAAGTTCAGATCTCCGGAAACCCTTCCTTACCGATTTTAAACTATATGCTCCTAGGGCAACAAAATTCAAAACAAACAATAGCATAGACCCCGGGAATCCTCCTCCTGGATCTGGATCAAAAGGTATGGCCCCTCCAAAAGCCAGAACCCGAGATCACTCGGACCTAAGGGGTAGGCAGAAGGAAGGTCCCAGGACCCATTCCCCCCAACCCAGAGCACTGAGTCTGAGGCAGCAGAGGGAACCTCAGAGTCTCAGGGCCAGCTATTCTGAAGGCTGCTTCCTGAAAACAATCTGACTCAGTCACGGGGGCACCCAAAGCAGACAGCAGGGAAACAGAGAGAGACGGGGGGAGCCTGTAACCCCCTGGCTGGATCCTTCCATCCAAGTCTCACTGAAGGTCCCTGCCTAAGGGCATACTCAGTTCAACCCAGTAAAAGTTAATCCTATCAGGAGCCCTCAGAGCTCCAGAAAGCCATGGCCCCTCCCCCCTCGAGTGCAGGCTCTTCTGGCCAGCAAAGGCATTGAAACAAATACCTCATGAAAAGGGCCAAGCCAGGCCCAGAGCATGGAGGTAAGGCAACGGAGAAGCATTGGGAGAGAACTGAGGAGGGCAGTAACATGGAAAGACCAGCAATTCCTGGCTTCCTCAGGAAGACAGAACAACAACTGCATAGAATGGAAAATTTGCCTAGGACTAAAACCTCCGAACACCAGACAGAGATAAGAAAAGCTATTTATCCCCACTCAGATAGAGATGGCAAATGGCACAGAAGCAGAAAAGCCTCAAAACTCCAAGAAAAATAAGAAGAAGGGGGCGACTTTGGACACATTTTATGGTGCAAAAATACAAAATACAGAGGAGATAGAAGAGGAAACACAAGTAAATGCTCTGAAACCTTCCAAAGGAAATTGAAACTCTCCACAAACCCTTGAAGAATTTGAATCAGAAAGGAACAAAAAGATGGAAGCCTTCTAGGAGGAAAAGTGGGAAATAATACAAAAGAAATTCACGCATCTACAAAACCAGTTTGACCAAAGTGAAAAGGAAAACCAGGCTTTAAAGGTCAGAATTAGGCAACTCGAAGACAACGAGCAAGAATTAATAAAGCAAAGCCAAAAGACCAAGAAATTAGAGGAGAACATAAAATATCTCACTGACAAGGTCATAGACTTGGAAAATAGAGGGAGAAGAAACAATTTAAGAATAATTGGACTACCAGAAAATCCAGAAATAAACAGCAAACTCGACATCATAATACAAGATATAATCAAAGAAAATTACCCAGAGATCCTAGAACAAGAGGGCAATGCACTGAAAGAGTTCACAGAACACCCTCTACACTAAATCCCCAAAAGACAACTCTCAGGAATGTAATTGCCAAATTCCAAAGCTTTCAAGCAAAAGAAAAAATCTTACAAGAAGCCAGAAAAACACAATTTAGATATAAAGGAATGCTAATTAGGGTCACACAAGACCTTGCAAGTTCCACTCTGAATGACCGTAAGGCATGGAACATGATCTTCAGAAAGGCAAGAGAGCTAGGCCTTCAACCAAGAATCAGCTACCCATCAAAACTGACTATATACTTCCAAGGGAAAGTATGGGCATTCAACAAAATAGAAGATTTCCAAGTCTTTGCAAAGAAAAGACCAGAGCTCTGTGGAAAGTTCGATATCGAAAAACAAAGAGCATGGAATACCTGAAAAGGTAAATATGAAGGAAAGGGAAAAGGAGAAAAATGTTATCTTTATCTTTTACTCAAACTCTCTTCTATAAGGACTACCATTTATATCAATCTATGTATATTAACATGTGGGGGAAATGTAATGTGTAAATACGGGAAAAAGAAAGACCAAATAGAATAATCATTCTCACACAAAGATTCACAGGGGAAGGGGAGGGGAAGAAAACTCCTATAAGAAGGAGAGGAAGAGAGTTTTTACTTAAACCTTACTCTCAGGGAAATCAACTCTGAGAGGGAAGAACATCCAGATCCATTGGGATCTTGAATTCTATCTTACCCAACAAGGGAAGGGAGAAGGGAAAACCACGGGGGGTAGGGGAGAGGGAACACAAAAAAGGGAGGGAAGAAGAGGGGGAGGGGGAGGGAACAAAAAGGGAGAGACTAGAAAGGGAAACATATCAAGGGAGGGGACAAGGGGGACTGATTTAAAATAAATCACTGGACTAAAAGGTAGAGCTGAAGAAGAAAGGTTAGAACCAGGGAAGGATATCAAAATGCCAGGGAGTCCACAAGTGACAGTCATAACTTTGAACGTGAATGGGATGAACTCACCCATAAAATGTAGACAAATAGCAGAATGGATTAGAATCCAAAGCCCTACCATATGTTGTCTTCAAGAAACACACATGAGGTGGGTAGACACCCACAAGATCAGAATTAAAGGATGGAGTAAGACCTTCTGGGCCTCAACTGACAGAAAGAAGGCAGGAGTTGCAATCATGATATCTAACAAAGCCAAAGCAAAAATAGACCTGATCAAAAGAGATAGGGAAGGTAATTGTATTTTGTTAAAAGGGACTTTAGATAATGAGGAAATATCACTAATCAACATGTATGAACCAAATAATATAGCACCCAAATTTCTAATGGAGAAACTAGGAGAATTGAAGGAAGAAATAGACAGTAAAACTATATTAGTGGGAGACTTGAACCAACCATTATCAAATTTAGATAAATCAAATCAAAAAATAAATAAGAAAGAGGTAAAAGAAGTGAATGAAATCTTGAAAAAATTAGAATTAATAGACATATGGAGAAAAATAAATAGGGACAAAAAGGAATGCACCTTCTTCTCAGCACCACATAGAACATTCACAAAGATTGACCATACATTAGGTCACAGAAACATGGCATACAAATGCAGAAAAGCAGAAATAATAAATGCAGCCTTTTCAGATCACAAGGCAATAAAAATAATGATCAGTAATGGTACATGGAAAACCAAATCAAAAACTAATTGGAAAATAAACAATATGATACTCCAAAATCATTTAGTTAGAGAAGAAATAATAGAAACAATTAATAATTTCATCAAGGAAAATGACAATGGCGAGACATCCTTTCAAACCTTTTGGGATGCAGCCAAAGCTGTAATCAGAGGTAAATTCATATCCCTGAGTGCATATATTAACAAACTAGGGAGAGCAGAGATCAATCAATTGGAAATGCAAATTAAAAAACTCAAAAGCGATCAAATTAAAAACCCCCAGCAGAAAACCAAACTAGAAATCCTAAAAATTAAGCAAGAAATTAATAAAATGGAAATTGATAGAACTATAGATTTAATAAATAAGACAAGAAGCTGGTACTTTGAAAAAACAAACAAAATAGATAAAATACTGGTCAATCTAATTAAAAAAGGAAAGAAGAAAAGCAAATTAACAGCATCAAAGATGAAAAGGGGGACAGCACCTCCGATGAAGAGGAAATTAAAGCAATCACTAAAAATTACTTTGCTCAATTATATGGCAATAAATACACTAATTTAGGTGATATGGATGAATATATACAAAAATACAAACTGCCTAGACTAACAGAAGAAGAAATAGAATTCTTAAATAATCCCATATCAGAAAATGAAATCCAACAAGCCATCAAAGAACTTCCTAAGAAAAAATCCCCAGGGCCCGACAGATTCACAAGTGAATTCTATCAAACATTCAGAGAATAGTTAATCCCAATACTATACAAACTATTTGAAATAATAAGCAAAGAGGGAGTTCTACCAAACTCCTTTTATGACACAAACATGGTACTGATTCCAAAACCAGGCAGGTCAAAAACAGAGAAAGAAAACTATAGACCAATCTCCCTAATGAATATAGATGCAAAAATATTAAATAGGATACTAGCAAAAAGACTCCAGCAAGGGATCAGAAGGGTCATCCACCATGATCAAGTAGGATTTATACCAGGGATGCAGGGCTGGTTCAATATTAGGAAAACCATCCACATAATTGACCACATCAACAAGCAAACCAACAATGATTTACACCACATGATTATCTCAATAGACGCAGAAAAAGCCTTTGATAAAATACAACACCCATTCCTATTAAAAACACTAGAAAGCATAGGAATAGAAGGGTCATTCCTAAAAATAATAAACAGTATGTATCTAAAACCATCAGCTAATATCATCTGCAATGTGGATAAACTAGTGTGAGATTTAAAATGCTTGAGGTCTTAAACTGTAGTGATTAAAATAGTGGAAGATATAAATTGTGATAGATATAAGAGAGGGTGAGTAAATTTGACTGCAGAAATATGTTTCACTACAGTGTCTTGGGTTTTAAAATCAAATATAAGGTGGTCACCAGGGAAATATTCCCAATTATTCAAATACCCAAGTCAATTGGGTTTTATAGAGATTTTAATTAACAATACAATGAGTAATCAAAGAAAGAGAGAGAGAGTAAGAAAGGAATAAGTATGAAGGGCCTCAAGCCAATATGGCCTAGACCTGAGTCTTAAAAGAGAAATCAGTCAGTTTTTTTACACTCACCATGTGGTCTGACTAAACAAGGATACTAGTGACACCAGGCCAGCGTCCTTCCTCAAAGAGTCTTCCAGCCAGAGATTTTTTCAAAGGGCCTCTCTCAAGAGCCTCCAGAGCTCCTCCTCCAGAGGGACAGAGCCCCTCAGAGGAGCTCCTCAAGGAGCTCTCCTCCAGAATGAGAGTAGGAAATCGAGCACTCTGAATGAGATCCAAGCTCTTATTTTTAAGGGCAAAATCTCCTCTGTCACCTCCCCTAAGTCCTTACATCTACCAATCACTGTAGATGTTTCTAAAGGACCGCCCATTTTAAATTGACAGCTGAGTAGTTTTAATCTCTTTAGTAATTCAGGAAAAATTGCTGCTGTATCGACAAATTTTATTAGAAAAAAACTCTGAATAAGTTATCACACTTTTAGGTTTAAATAGTTTACATGTTGCCCCACCTTTATAGGTACTTAGTATCCCATTGTATCAATTCTAAAACAGTCATGACTCAAAGAACTTCCTGTCCCTTCCATAAGTATGGATCAAAGTACTTTCATTGTTTAGCAAACAGTTTTCTGTCCCAAAGCAGTCTTAAGTAGGGTGGAGCAGGGACACTCCCATAGCTAGGAGCTCCCACACTCAAGTAGAGTTCTCACCATCTGCTAGGGAATTTTTTTAAGTAGAAGATTCCCCAAGGGGAAACCCCTAACATTCATAAGTCTGAGAAATTTTGAGGTTTACACTAGAGGCATTCCCAATAAGATCTGGAGTGAAACAAGGATGCCCATTATCACCTCTACTGTTTGACATTGTACTAGAAACACTAGCAGTAGCAATTAGAGAAGAAAAAGAAATTGGAGGCATCAAAATAGGCAAGGAGGAGACCAAGTTATCACTCTTTGCAGATGACATAATGGTCTACTTAAATAATCCTAGAGATTCAACCAAAAAGCTAATTGAAATAATCAACTTTAGCAAAGTTGCAGGATACAAAATAAACCCACATAAGTCATCAGCGTTTCTATATACCTCCAACACAGCTCAGCAGCAAAAACTAGAAAGAGAAATCCCATTCAAAATCACCTTAGACAAAATAAAATACCTAGGAATCTATCTCCCGAGACAAACACAGGAACTATATGAACACAACTACAAAAAACTCTCCACACAACTAAAACTAGACTTGAGCAATTGGAAAAACATTAACTGCTCATGGATAGGACGAGCCAATATAATAAAAATGACCATCCTACCCAAACTTATTTATCTATTTAGTGCCATACCCATTGAACTCCCAAAAATTTTCTTTACTGATTTAGAAAAAAACATAACAAAGTTCATTTGGAATAACAAAAGATCAAGGATATCCAGGGAAATAATGAAGAAAAACACAAATGATGGGGGCCTTGCAGTCCCAGACCTCAAACTATACTACAAAGCAGCAGTCATCAAAACAATTTGGTACTGGCTAAGAGACAGAAAGGAGGATCAGTGGAATAGACTGGGGGCAAGCGACCTCAGCAAGACAGTATACGATAAACCCAAAGATCTCAGCTTTTGGGACAAAAATCTACTATTCGATAAAAACTGCTGGGAAAATTGGAAGACAGTGTGGGAGAGATTAGGAATTGGCCAACACCTCACACCCTACACCAAGATAAATTCAAAATGGGTGAATAACTTAAACATAAAGAAGGAAACCATAAGTAAATTGGGTAAACACAGAATAGTATACATGTCAGACCTTTGGGAGGGGAAAGACTTTAAAACCAAGCAAGACATAGAAAGAATCACAAAATGTAAAATAAATGATTTCAACTACATCAAATTAAAAAGCTTTTGTACAAACAAAACCAATGTAACTAAAATCAGAAGGGAAACAACAAATTGGGAAAAAATCTTCATAGAAACCTCTGACAAAGGTTTAATTACTCAAATTTATAAAGAGCTAAATCAATTGTACAAAAAACCAAGCCATTCTCCAATTGATAAATGGACAAGGGACATGGATAGGCAGTTTTCAGATAAAGAAATCAAAACTATTAATAAGCACATGAAAAAGTGTTCTAAATCTCTTATAATCAGAGAGATGCAAATCAAAACAACTCTGAGGTATAACCTCACAACTAGCAGATTGGCTAACATGATAGCAAAGGAAAGTAATGAATGCTGGAGGGGATGTGGCAAAGTAGGGACATTAATTCATTGCTGGTGGAGTTGTGAACTGATCCAACCATTCTGGAGGGCAATTTGGAACTATGCCCAAAGGGCAATAAAAGAATGTCTACCCTTTGATCCAGCCATAGCACTGCTGGGTTTGTACCCCAAAGAGATAATGGGAAAAAAGACTTGTACAAGAATATTCATAGCTGCGCTCTTTGTGGTGGCCAAAAATTGGAAAACGAGGGGATGCCCATCAACTGGGGAATGGCTGAACAAATTGTGGTATATGTTGGTGATGGAATACTATTGTGCAAAAAGGAATAATAAAGTGGAGGATTTCCATGGGGACTGGAACAACCTCCAGGAAGTGATACAGAGTGAGAGGAGCAGAACCAGGAGATCATTGTACACAGAGACTAATACATTGTGGTACAATCGAAGGTAATGGACTTCTCCGTTAGTGGTGGTGTAATGTCCCTGAAAAATCTGCAGGGATCTAGGAGAAAAACACTATCCATAAGCAGAGGACAAACTGTGGGAGTAGAAACACCGAGGAAAGGCAACTGCCTGACTACAGCGGATGAGGGGACATGACAGAAGAGAGACTCTAAAAGAACACTCTAATGAAAATACTAACAATACGGCAATGGGTTCGAATCAAGAACACATGTAATACCCAGTGGAATCACATGTCAGCTATGGGGGGTGGGAGGGGGGGAAAGGAAATGATCTTTGTCTTTAATGAATAATGCTTGGAAATGATCAAATAAAATAGAAAAATAGAAAAAACAACAATGACCAATATAGAAGTGTGTTTTGCATGACAATAAAAATGGAGAAAAAAGACTGAGATCAAACCTCTCTTCTATAGAAAATGTTTCCTGATCTCACCTATTATGAATGTCCTGTCTCCCTAACTACTTTGTATTTATTTGGCATTTATTCTTTATGTATAACAGTAAATAGAGTGCTGGACCTGTAGATAAGAAGGTCTGAGTTCAAATCTAGCCTCAGATATTCACTAGCTGTGTTACTTTGGGCAAGTATCTGTCTTCCTCATTTTTCTCATCTATGAAATGAGAATGATAATAGTACATTCCTCCCAAAGTTTTTGTGAGAGTCAAATGAGATATTTGTAAGTTACTTTGCAAACCTTTAAGTGCATTGTTATTATTACTAAACACATCATCTACCTCAGTTGAAATTGTAAATTCCTTGAAAGCAGGAAACTTTTATATCTTCATGTCCTTAAAACCTAGCAGGTTTCCCATCACATAGTATTAGGTGCTTAAAAAAATGCCTTTTTTAGTTAATCAACTGATCAATCTGCAGTATGGCATGGGACAGAAAACAATATTGTAGGAAATAGGTTTAAGATATGCCTTAATTTTTTCCTCATTTTTCTCCTATATTAGCTCTATGTAAGTCCTATAGAAAATGCAATCTGAATCATTTAATTCAAATTTTCATGTTGGTATGATTGTTAGTACATGATCCATTCCAACAATGGCAACCACATTCTTTACACAACATTAAAGAAAAAGCAAAGAGTTGGAAATTATTGGTGAACAATCATTGGAGTTAATGTGTAGCCCCACATTTTTTAGCATAACCCTCTGCCCACAGAGACTTGGCCACAGATTAGGGGGATCCAAGAAGTTTCTTGCAAGTAGGCAACTTTTTCTAGGCATTGCTCAGACTAATGGCCTTGGACATAACCTGCAGGTAGACTTCCTAGAATTCTACTGACTCATTTTGAAGAGGCAAAAAGAAATACATTGAAATCATGTGGATCAAGAAAAGTTAGAAGTCATCATCCCAAGTAAGAAGAATAAGTATGTAACCACTCATTTTAAAGTCAATCAAATGAACTAATCTTTCTTGGTTCAGAAATAAACCTTTGACATAGTCTTAATTAGAAGATCAAATAGAGATAAACCAGGAGCCTCTGAAAGCAAATGTCTTACAGCAAGGGGTCAGGGCCCAAGTCCATCCCCATGCAAGAGGATCAGGAAGCTATATTCAAAAGATTACCAAAAGGAGGCCATCATACAAAAAAAAAAAAATTAAGAATACCTGGACTAGATTATCTCTTTGCATTTAAGACCAGATATAGAAGCAACATATAAATACAGAAAAGACTTGCTATAAGGAAAAGTGTCCTACAAATGAGAGCTAGAGAAATGTGAAATGTCTCAAGTGGTAGTAACTGAGTTTTCTAGCTATCACTACAGATTTTCAGGTAGAAATTAGATGATTGGTGGATATTTTAGATGTGATCTTGGCTTGGGCTTGTGGTGAGCTAGATGACCTCTGACATATCTTCCTACTTAGTGCCAATGATTCTAGAACAGCTATTATTATATCCATTATAACATATGAGGAGAATAAAGGTAATGGAAATTAAGTGACCTATCTCTAGGGTCACACAATTGGTAAATAGCAGAATTGGGTCTCAAACACAATATGGTGGTCTTTCTCCACATTCTTGCTACCTTTTCTTCATATAATAGATAAATAATTTAATAGACTATACATAGAAGATAGATAATTTTTTCCCTTCACTAGTAGGCTTTCTAGTTATCTGTATACTTCCCACAACTCTCACTTCATTTTAACTGTGAATATACAATCTTTGGGAAACCTATATTCTCTCCAGCTTATACATTTCTTTCATTTCAGAACTTTTAAAGGAGAGGCTTTTGACAGCACTAACTTTATTCTTATATTTTAGCTTCCAAACCAGTCTTTTTCTCTTACTAATTCTGAGCTAAGGTTGGAGCTGAACATGCCAGTGAGTCAATTTGGCCTGGTGGTCATTAAAATATGGAAACTTGCTGGGCCAGTAGCTGCAATAGTAGAAGGAACAGGAGGTAGGGGAGATTATCCAAAAGAAAAGTCTCTTTCCATGCCTCAACACATACTTTTCTTTTTTGAAGAAAAAGCTGATGCTATATTTCATAACTTGACAGGTTATCTGATGATGTCTCAAAGACGTGTCTTGAAATAAAAAAGGAAATAAAAGACAGGCTCATTTTTAAGCATCTCTAAATATGCCATTGTTCAGGTCTGTTGTCATATGAAGTTTCAGATAAGATCATTACAAACAAAAAATCCTCCATGGTCAAATTTCATCATTCACTTCATTATGGTCCCTTTTCCTAAATAATATTTCTTTTCCTTTTTGGAGATGGTTTATTCATTATCCTGATTTATTACTGGTTGAGTAGGGAAAATGGCCTAATTTGGGAGTATTGGCAAACTGCTCTTTCTATCTCACTCTTGGATAGAGCCAGGGATAATCCTGCAATGGGCTAGAAGGCAGAAACTATCTAAGGGGCATGGACCAAAACTTCTCTAATTATGCAACAAGAAAAGGCCTAGCAATATGTAAAGTGTTGTGACTATTTAATTTTTTATTTGTATGTCTATCTAATATTTAGCAGGCAATTAATAAATAAGTATTGAATTAATAAACCTATATTAAAGAAATATTAATTGAATTAAGCAGGCAGGTCCTCACTTGGGAAATATCCCAAACTATCATGTTGATCCTACAGATCCAGGAATCAGTTCTCAGATCCCAAGTGCTAATCTGGAGAGCTGAGAACAGAAAAGGGTAAATGGGGAATACACTGACTCTGGAAACTGAAAAATTAAATTTGAATCCCATTTCTACTACTTATTACATATAGAATATTAAGAAAATTCCATCTCCCTAGGTCCCAAGTTAATAATATATAGAATGAGGGGATTTGACTGCATGATTTCTAAGGTCTATTCCAAATATTACCTTCTGGGGGTAAATTGGATAAGGATAATGTATGACAAAGAAACAATAGAACTCAGAAATTATTAATTGGCTCCTGTATTCTCAATCAAGGTGAAGCATATTTTATGAGAAATATTAGAACAACTGCATCTAATTCAGAGTTAATCAAATATTCAAAACAAAGATTGTTTTTAAAAATAAATAATATGGTAAGAAAACACCTTGAGAAAAATATAGAATGCATTGCTAAAAAATAGTGAGGATTTTTTATTTAAAATTTTCAAATTTCAAATTGAAATTGAAATTTTAAGTATATTTGTATAAAAGGTATAATACTCATATAGCAAGGAAAATTCATTATACAAATCTTTCAAGATAACTAGATATTATAAGAATAATTTATGACTGTTCTGATCACACACTCATCACAAGAAATCATTTTTACAAATAGATTTGTTTTCTTTTAAGAAAACTTTAGTATAGGGGCAGCTGGGTGGTACAGTGGATAGAGTACTAGGCCTAGAGTTGAGAAGACCTGGGTTCAAATTTGGCCTTGGATACTTCCTACCCCTGTGATCCTGAGCAAGTCATTTAACTTAATTATTATTAAGTCAATTAACTTAATTAATGCCATTTGCCTAGCCCATGCCCTTCTGTCTTCGAGTTAATACTAAGATAAAAAAGGGTTTAAAAAAGAGCTTAATACAGAAAATGGCTTTGAACATCTTAGAGTACATTTGAATAGTCAGAAATTAATTTCCTATTACTTGGCTTAGCATTTCAAGTTTTCTATGCTATTTAACACAGCATATCAGTCAGATCCAAACAAGCACTGAAACAGTGCCTTCCATTTCAGTGTCTTTCTGTCTTTCTTTTCAAACACAAAGTTCAAAGGACCTATAGGTCCTGTTTACAGATCTGAGAAGTCAAGTGTTCTCTTGACTAGGAAAGCATATTTAAATAGCTTTCATTTTAAAATATATCCAGTATAAAGGTTAAGATGTCTCATTAATCTTTAACTGGTAACATTATCTTTTTCATTCTGATACAAATTAGTTTAGAATGTTGTCTTACTTCCTCTGAATGGAGTTCTTACATTTCACCTATTGTTCCTAGAACATAAAGAATTCCAGAAACTAGTGATTAGTATCTAGAAACAGAAGTAGTTTTGCCAAAGAACCACTGTAGTGTGATCAAAAAGCAGATAATTACAGGCTAAAACTATTTGTTTCATTTTGCCAGGATTACTAGAATGTTAAACCAGGAAAATGGATTAGATATGATGTAGCCAGTCACATAGTTTCAGCAAAGGATGTGATTGTTTCTAATGGAATTCAGAGACATGGAATAGTCAACAATAAATACGGTTAGGTAGATTTGGAATATCCATTAATGATTCTTTGTCAACTTGGAGGGAAGCTTAACAGTGGAGAGTCTTAGAGACCTGTGCTTGGCCTAGAATTGTTTAATATTTTAATATGTGACTTGAATAAAGTCACAGATAACATGTTTATACATTTTCAGATGGCACAAAAATGTAAGGGATGGTTAACATACTGAATGAGTCAGGATTCTAAATGATATCCTTCTCTCTCCCTTTCCATCACAATCCCTTATTCTGCGTTCCTCTTCCCCTTTTCCTTCCCTCCCCCCGTTTTTTCCTTTTCTTCCCATTTTCTCCTTCTCCTTTCTCGCTTTTCCTTTATCTTTTTTCCCTTCTCCTTTCTTGATGATTTAAAAGATGAGAAGTCTATATGACCACATAGTAAGACCAAGTTGGGTTCTCTAGAGAAGTACTAATTTACATTATAATCTCCCCCTGTTTGTAAGAATTCCTCTGTGTCTATGTCCCTGGAGTCTGTGCTAAGACTTATACTCTCAAATTATGGAATTTGTTTATATATATATATATATATATATATATATATATATATATATATATATATGCTGATACTGAGCAAAAAAATTTCCCTTAGAGTCTGTGTCCTTGTAAGTCTTAAGTATCTCTCTTTCTCTTACTTACTTTTAAATACTCACTCTGACTGGCTGTCTGATGTAGAAAACTATTCAGCAGCCTCATAGGTCTTGCTCAAGTCATTCATCAATTAAGTGAGGAACATGTATAAGAACCAAGGCACTTTTTTTCAAAGAGAGAAATAATTCCCCATCTCATCCCTATAAGTGATTCCCCTGACATGGATTCATGTCAGCTACGTAAAAAGCAGCAATTTCACAATACAAGTTTTTTACCAAGTTCAATTCTGTACATCAATTTGAATGGACTTTAAAAATTGGCAATCCACTGGAGGATAGGTCCTTGTTCAATGTAGGGCATATTCAATTCTAGCTTATCAAGTCAGTCATTTCATGTCTTGTTGTTACCCCACAAGTTATTCCAGTCCTGTAAGTGCCAATACATTTACTAACATAAATCTGAGGAAATGCTGGAGAAAGAATAGAATAAAGGATCAGTACATCATCAATTAAAGAGGAAAAAGGAGAATGGGATCCCCTCCCAAGAAATCTTTGAAAACAATCATTTGATCCTAACCACAGATTGCCTTGTCAGGTCTTTTATTTCTTTCTTGGTACTCAACTTGAGTAGATTAAGAGAGGTTCTAGACCCATGATGGCAAACCTATGACATGTGTGTCAGCACTAACACATGTAGCCATTTTTGATGACACGTGGCTGCATGTGGGCTCAGCATGCCTCGGGGCCAAGAGCCACGTGGGGAGTCATGGGCCAGCAACCATGGCCTGGGGGAGGAGGCTGCAGGGGGGGAGGGGGGGTGAGGGAAGCTGTGAGAGTGTGTTCCAGGCAGCTGGAGCACATGGGGCTCCTGTGGGGGCAGGGAGGATGAGCACATGTGCAGAAGGAGCACAAGTGGGCAAGCAGGCTGGCAGGTGGCAGCTGATGCTCTCCTGGTACCCCTGAGCCTGCTGGCTGGGGAGGGGTGAGTTAAGGAGGGGCTGGGCCAGCAGAAGCCTGGGTGGGGCTCTGGCCCACATACAATGGAGAAGTGCCATTACCAGACACTTTTAGGACCCTGAAAAATATAGCAATGGCTTTACTCACAATTTTTCCCTCTAAGTTCTTTTGTGAGACCTTATTCTCAGTGTTAAATAATATCAAAACCAACAAAAGAAACAGATCGATGGATGAAGTTAGTAGCACTTGCTTGGGCTTGAAGTGTACAAAATACCAACCTTCAATTGAAGATTTAGTCAATGAAATTCAGCAACAAAAAAGTCACTAATAGACAAGTTAGTTAGTTCAGGGCACCCCGCACAAGTTAAATAATATCAAGACCAACAAAAGAAACCAACTGACAGACGTATAAAGAAGTCACTAAGCAGGTAAGTTAAATAATTGGTTTTTGGTTTTGTTAAATACAGTTATATATTACAATTATACATTTTTGTTATTTAAACTATAAATATTGTGAAATTATGCTTTTTTATTGAAGTGACACACCACCCGAGTTATGCTCTTTTTTTGGCAAATTTTGACACACAAAGCTCAAAAGGTTGCCCATCACTGTTATAGACTAATTTGGTGAGCTTACTAAGGGGTGAGGCTTTGGAATATTTGGTGAAGAGAATTCTTTCAACAATTTCATGAGCATTCCCACTCCTTTCAACCAACTACACAACCTGCAGGTATATTCCTAGAATGGAGTGATGGGTGACTGGCAGACCTCTGAAAAGGTTTTCAAAGGAAACCTCTTTGGTTAAGGATAGTGAGAATTCTACACACAGAAATCAGAATGTGAGTACAATGTAAGTTGTGAAATTGCTCGATCACTGGCCCTCTAAGCATCTGAAGAAGCCTCTAGGTAGGTTTTACTTTTCTATATCTCTCAAAGGCAAGACAAAGAGTATTATTTGCAGAGGTGCAGGCAGAGTATTACTTGAAGGGTTTATCCAATAGTTCACATAGTGGACTAAGATGTTGGCACATGGAAGAGGAGATACCTGGTCATTTGGAAGTTATTTAAAGTAGCTCCAGAAATAATAGTAAAAGTACCCAAAAGTGGTTCCCACAAAATAAAGGTTTCTGGTACCAAGTCTGGCAATTGTTGATGTTGCTAGCCAGATCAGTAACTTCAGCAAAATGGATATGAAGATTGTATAAAGTCTCTTGTGACAGTGGTCACAAACGAACTTAAGTTCATTCAAATGAAGGCAGGACACTGCTAAAATGTCCAAAGACTTATAGGTGCTCTGTGGTGAATCTGGCAAGCAGGGAGAAATGGGAGTAGAGCACAGGAAAGTTCTCCAACCCTAGTAAAAATATATGAATATAATCACACTGCTACAGGCACAGAGGTCCTCTTAAGTCATGTGAGTGACTTGGGAAGTATATACAAGAAAAATAAAAGTTATTGCAAGATCACTTGATTAAGCCTCAAGCAACTTTTTAAGATTTTGTGATCTGAATTAGTGTTGGGAGTTGCCACCTAAATGGAATCACAGATTTTAGACAATTTACTTTTTGTGATACATATGTATACATATGATAATTCTCCACTTAGGTCATTAGCTTTTTGAGAATAATCCTGTACAGCCACCACACTGGTTCAGGCCTTTACCATCTAATTTCTGGTATACTGTAACAGCCTCCTTATTGGTCTTCCCATATAAAAATTTCTTTTTTCCTTCTCTAAGCAATTCTCCACACACCTACCAGAGTAATTTTCCTAAAGCATGGATCTGATTATGCCATTCTTCTCCTTGATAATCTCTAGTAACTTGTTATGTCTAAGATCAGTTATAAACTCTGTTATATAAAATCCTTCTCAACCTGACTCATCCTCTTTCTAGCCTCATTACACATCACTACCCTTCATGATGCCTACTGTCTCTCGCTCTAATGTGCCTCACTAATGGCACTCTGTCTCTGAGCCTTTCTTTGCTCTGGGCATCCTTCTTGCCTGTAATGCACTTCCTCCTTACCTCTTTATCTTCAGTGCCTTTAAAAGCTCACCTTAAATGCTACCTTCAACACTTTCCTGAACTATCACTCCATCCCCACTCCCTTATCCATCTGCTAGGATACCCTCCAAAGAATGTCTTAAGATCATTGAAGTAGGGGTAGACACAACTTTAAAAGTTGAGTTCAACCACATTGTTTTTCAGATGAGGACACAAGAGAATGAGACTTTGCCAGGAACACACAACCAATTAGTGTCTGAAGTGGGATTTGAATTTAGAAATAATTTGATGCCTACTCTTTTTGAGTTGACCTCTGCCTTCTTGCTAAATCAATGGTTTTACTCATATGTTAAATCCTAATCTATATTACCCAGTTTAATGAGGTCCCATATGGGCAGGGATTATTTCTTTTGTATTAACATTATTAGCACTTGTATTAACATGATCAACAAACATTATTCAGTTGTTATATATTATGTATTAACATACATCTAGTCAGTATTAATAGATATCTAGTCAAAGATAACAACTAATCCTATATACAAGAATATGTAATAATTAACTTAATAATTAAGAATAATTAGAACAAGTTAAATAGATTCTTTCTTATATTATTGGTCTTTAAACTTATAGAGTTTTTTTGAGGCTAGATTTTAAACTTTTCAGAATTTGTATTTGCCTGATCACAAAAATGTCCTAACTACAGGACCTCCGCCCATGTGGCCTGATAAATAAGTATCACCATGGCCAAAGAGAACCTCTAGACATCCATTCTATGCTACCTGAGTACTACATGACAGAGATGTTCTAATAGGGTAGAAAATCTCTATGAGAAGTCCCCTAGTTATTTTAGGGGTTCATTGCCCAATACTTTCATGGGATTCTGTCTGTCCTATACTTAGCATCAGAGGGACAATTGTAGGGTCATTACCCAACACTTGGATGGAGATTCACCAGTCCATTGCCCTGGGATTTACTAGCCCTTTATTCTGTGAACTCTGATATGATCAAGGAACCACAAATTAGATTTTTTTTTGTGCTGCACCACCTAAATTATCTGGGACCTAAGGGTTATAAAATTTGTACTTTGAAGCATGGAGAGGTCTCAGATCATGAGGAAGGTCTAGAATCCTACTTGTCTAAGGGACTCAGGTCCCTTTAATAAAAATTGGCTCAGAGCTCTGCCTCAGTTGTTTTATTGCAGATTGTACAAATTCCTGGCACTATAAATCCAAATCTTCTTAACTCCAGGTTCAATATCATATGGTTTGTCTCTCACTAATCACCTTGAATACATTTTTAACATATGTATACATATGTACATGTTATTCATTCTTCTCCTTTACCACCAAACTCTTTCATTTTTCTATCTTTTGATCTCCAGCCCTTGGCCTACTGTCTGGAACATAATAGGTTCTCTCTCTCCCTCCCTCCCTCCTTCTCTCTCTCTCTCTCTCTCTCTCTCTCTCTCTCTCTCTCTGTATGTGTGTGTGTGTGTGTGTGTCTGTCTCTTTCTCTATCTCTGTCTTTGTCTCTCTTTCTCTGTCTCTGTCTCTCTCTGTCTCTGTTTGTCTCTGTCTCTCTCTGTCTCTGTCTCTGTCTCTGTCTCTCTGTCTCTCTCTGTCTCTGTCTCTCTCTTTGTCTCTCTGTCTGTCTCCCCCCTCCCCCATTTACTTGCCAAGATTAACAAAAGAAGAAATGGAATACTTAATCCAATTTCAGAAAAAGAAATAGAATAAGCCATCAATGTACTCCCCAAGAAAAACCCCCAGGGCCAAATGGATTCGCAAGTAAATTCTATCAAAAACTTAAATAACAATTAATCTCATTACTATATATATTACTTGGGAAAATAGGGAAGGAAATAGTCATACAAAAAATTTTTATGACACAAATGTGGTGCTGATACCTAAGCCAGGAAGAGCAAAATCTAAGAAAGAATATTATATGTACATCAATTCCCTTAGTGAACATAGATGCAAAAATTTTAAATAAAATGTTAGCAAGGAGACTACAACAATATAGCACAAGGATCATTCACTATGACCAGGTAGAATTTATACAAGGAAAGAAAGCTGGCTTAATTTTAGGAAAACTATAAGCATAATTGAATATATCAATAACAAAACTAACAGAAATCATGATTATCTCAAGAGATACAGAAAAAGTCTTTGACAAAATATAATGCCCATTCCTATTAAAAAACACTAGAAACATATGAATAAATGGGTCTTTCCTTAAAATGATAAGTTGTATTTTTTTAAAACCATCAGCAAGGAAGTGGAGTCAAGATGGCAGCCTAGAAGGAGCAGAATTTCAGACCTCTGAATACCCTTTCTTACCAATCACAAACTGAATGCTCCTAGGGGACTGAAAATCAAACCTAACAACAAGACAGAGCCAAGGAACCCTCCCTGCTAGACTCAATTCAAAAAGTACACCCCCCCTAAAAGCCAGAATCCAAGAACACTCAGGTTTAAGGGGAAGGCAGAAGGAAGGTCCCAGGACCCCTCCCCCGGTCCACCTAGAGTGCTGAGTCTCCAGTGGCAGCAGGAACCTATGGGCAGGCAAAGGTGCTGGTCTGGAGGGTGTACCTTGGGGGCAGGACTGTGCCAAGCTCAGAGTGTCGAACACAGATGGCAGGGAAGGAGCTGGAGAGGGAGCATAGAACTGGCAGCCTGGCCAGAGCTGTGGAGCTTGCTCTAGCCTTCCTGGAGGTTTTGGCCTCAGAGCACACCCAGCCCAACCCAGCTGAACTTAATCCCATCAAAAGTCTTCAGAACTCAGGGAAGCCCAGGCTCCACACTCCTCCCTCATTGACAGCTGGACTTTAATCCAATCAAAAGCCTCCAGAGGACAGGGAAGCTCAGAACCCAACAACCCTCCCTCACAGACTGCTCTGAGAAATCTTCTGTCAAAGCTCCAAGAGGGGAGACTGACAGAAGGCCCCAAAACCAAAAAAATGAGAGGAGCAAGAGCACAGACAAATACATGGAGCAAAGAAGGAGTGAATATGAGCAAATAACAGAAAAAGAAGAAAGAAATTAAAAAACACAGCTTCTATACAGTGAACAGAACAGAGGGGGAGGGATGAGCAAATGATAAATCAGAAATCCCAGTGCATTGGATACAGGCTTTGGAATGATGCAAAATGCAGTTCAAAATACAATTAAGAGAGGCTGAAGATGATTGGGAAAAGAATTTAAAAACTAAGATAAGTCATGTGGAAACAGAGGCACTTGAACTAAAATGAGAAAATAGTGTCTTAAAAGCCAAAATCAACCAGCTAGAAAATGAGGCAAAGGAGATGAAAAATGAGGCAAAGGAGATGAAAGATGAGGTAAAGAGGATAAAAGATGGCCTCCAAAGAAAATCAGACGAGAAGGAGAAGGATGACCAAAAAGCCAGGGATGAAATCTAGTCTTTAAAGAACCAGAATAAAATAACTAGAATTAAGTGACCTCACAAGGCAGCAGGACACTATAAAACAAAACCAAAAGAATGAAAAAATTGAGGAAACCATGAAGCATCTCATTCACAAAACAGAGGATTTAGAAAATTGTTTGAGGAGAGACAATTTAAGAATCATTGGTCTACCAGAAGACCATGGCAAAAGAAAAACCCTGGACATAATACTACAGGAAATCATTCAAGAAAACTGCACCGATGTTCTAGAACAAGAGGGAAAAGTGGAGATTGAAAGAATACACAGATCACCTCCTGTACTTAATCCCCAACTGACAACACCCAGGAATGTTATAGCAAAATTCAAGAACTATTGGACCAAAGAAAAGATATTACAAGCTGCCAAGAAGAAGTCATCCAGATACCATGGAACTATAGTGAGGATAACACAGGATCTGGCTGCATCCACACTGAAGGACCAAAAGGCATGGAATATGATATTCTGGAAAGCAAGGGAACTAGGTCTACAACCAAGAATCAACTATCCAGCAAAACTGACTATATTCTTACAGGGGAAAGTATGGTCATTCAACAAAATAGAAGAATTCCAAGAATGTGTAAAGAAAAGACCAGGCCTGAACAGAAAATTCGATGCCCAAGCACAGAACTCAAGAGAATCATCAAAATGTACTTTAAAAAAAAGGGGGGAAATAAAAACAAAACAAAACAAAACAACAACCTCCCCCTTCTTTTTAAGAGACTCAATAAGTTAAAATGTTATGTATCCCTATAGGAAAAGAGGTCATTGGTGACTCTTAAAAACTGTTGTTATCACTTGGGCAGCTAGAAGAATTACACTTAGAGGGAACAGTGACAAACTGTATAGGATGAAAGGACAAGACATAAATAGGTATATAGATATATGCATGCATAAATACATATACATGTGTGTGTATATATACATATGTGTATACATATATAATTAGAGCTAAAAAAGAGGTTAATACTAAAAGAAATGGGAAAAGAAACAAATGGGGGTAAATTTATACATCACAAAGAAGCTCATGACGGGAGAGGGGAGAACATCAATACACTAGAAGGGTAAAGAGGTTGGAGATAGGAAATACTCAACTCTTACATGCTTTGAAACTGACCCAAAGAGGGAAGAACAATCCAATCCATTGGGGCAGAGAATAGATTTGCACCATATAGGAGAATAGGAGTGTAACAAACGGACTGGTGGGGAGGGAAGCAGTACAAGGAAGGGAGAGGGTGGGGGGTGATTTTAGAAAGACTACAGGGAAAATAAGGGGGGAATAAGAAGGGAGGGGGATAGAAAGGGAAGTAAAATAAAGGTGGGAACTAGGGGGACTGATTAAAAACAGACATTGGTGTAGGAGGAAATAATGAAAGAAGAAAATGCAGGACCAGGAGTAGAAATCAAAATGCTGGGAAATACACAGCTAGGAATCATAACTCTGAATGTGAATGGAATGAACTCATCCATAAAATGCAAGTGAATATCAGAGTAGATTAGAATCCAAAACCCTACCATATGCTGTTTATAAGAAACACACATGAGGAAGGTAGATGTGCATAGGGTGAAAGTAAGAGGATGGAGCTAAATCTATTGGGCATCAACTGATGAAAAGAAGGCAGGAGTCACAATCATGAAATCTGACAAGGCCAAGTAAAAATAAATCTCATTAAAAGAGATAGGGAAGGTAATTACATCCTGATAAAAGGCAGTATAGACAATGAGGAAATATCCGTACTCAACATGTATGTACCAAATGGCATAGCATCCACATTTCTAAAGGAGAAACTAGTGGAGTTCAAGGATGAAATAGAAAGAAAAACTATACTAGTGAGAGACCTGAACCATCCTATATCCAAACTAGATAAATCAAACCAAAAAATAAATAAGAAAGAGGTAAGAGAAGTGAATGAAATCTTAGAAAATTAGAGTTAGTAGACATGTGAAGAAAAATAAATAGGGACAAAAAGGAATACACTTTCTTTTCAGCAGCACATGGTACATTCACAAAAATTGACCATGTATTAGGGCATAAAAACATTGCAAACAAGTTCAAAAGAGCAAAAATAATAAATGCAAGCTTCTCAGATCACAACGCCATGGAAATAATAATTAGTAACAGTATATGGAGAGGTAAATAAAAAATTAATTGGAAATTAAACAATATGATTCTCCAAAACCAGTTAATTAAAGAACAAATCATAGAAACAATAACTTCAATGAAGAAAATGACAATGAGGAGACATCCTTTTAAAACCTATGGGATTCAGCCAAAGCAGTACCCAGGGGGAAATTTATATCCTTGAGTTCATATATTAAAAAATTAAGAAGGGCAGAAGTCAATGAATTGGACATGCAAATTAAAAAACTAGAAAGCAAACAAATTAAAAATCCTCAGATGAAGACTAAATTAGAGATCCTAAAACTCAAAGGAGAAATTAATAAAATTGAAAGTCAAAGAACTATTGATTTAATAAATAAGACTAAAAGCTAGTACTTTGAAAAAAATAAAATAGACAAAGTACTAGTCAGTCTAATTAAAAAAGGAAAGAAGAAAACCAAATTGACAGTATCCAAGATGAAAAGGGAAGCCTCACCTTGAATGAAGAGGAAATTAAGGCAAGAATTAAAAACTATTTTGCCCAATTATATGGCAATAAATATGCCAATCTAGGTGATAGGGATGAATACTTACAAAAATATAAATTGCCTAGACTAACAGAGGAAGAAGTAAATAACCTAAACAACCCCATATCAGAAAAATAAATTGAACAAGCCATCAAAGAACTCCCTAAGAAAAAATACCCAGGGCCAGATGGATTCACAAATGAATTCTATCAAACATTCAAAGAACAACTAACCCCAATATTATACAAACTATTTGACAGAATAAGTAAAGAAGAAGTTCTACCAAATTCATTTTATGACACAAACATGGTACTGATCCCAAAGCCAAGCAGATCAAAAACAGAGAAAGAAAACTATAGACCAATCTCCTT
Source organism: Monodelphis domestica (assembly GCF_027887165.1). Lineage (NCBI taxonomy): Eukaryota > Metazoa > Chordata > Mammalia > Didelphimorphia > Didelphidae > Monodelphis > Monodelphis domestica. The sequence continues at coordinate 451,689,340 of NC_077228.1, forward strand.
AATAAATATAGATGCAAAATCTTAAATAGGATACTAGAAAAAAGACTACAGCAAGTAATCACAAGGGTTATTCACTATGACCAGGTAGGATTCATACCAGGAATGCAAGGTTGGTTCAATTTTAGGAAAACCATCCACATAATTGACTGTATCAACAAGCAAACTGACAAAAATCATATGATTATTTCAATAGATGCAGAAAAAGCCTTTGATAAAATACAACAACCATTCCTATTGAAAACACTAGAAAGTATAGGAAAGAAGGGCCTTTCCTAAAAATAATAAACAGTATATATCTAAAACCATCAGCAAACATCATCTACAATGGGGATAAACTAGATGCATTCCCAATAAGATCAGTGAAACAAGGATGTCCATTATCACCTCTTTTATTTAACATTGTACTAGAAACAATAGCAGTAGCAATTAGAGAAGAAAAAGAAATTGAAGGTATTAAAATTGGCAATGAGGAGACCAAGCTGTCACTCTTTGCCAATGATATGATGGTTTACTTAAAGAATCCTAGAGAATGTAAAAAATAGACTCGAATGCAGGACTACAATCCCCACAATTCCTTGCTCCACTTCCCTAGAATGCTTTGTAATCTCACCTGGGCTGAGATCGAGAAAGGTATTTAACCTGGTGGCAAAAGTTTTGGGGTCTCTTTTTGGACTTCTGTTTGGAGCAGACGTGGCTCTTTCCATAATGTAGGTGAGGTCTTGACTAGGCCTCTGGCCTAGGCACATTTTCCTTATCCTGTATTCTCTTTAATCCTTAATTCTTAATAAACCTCTAAAAAAATATAATACTCCTTGCAGAGAGAAACTAATTTCTACCTGCTTCAGTCTCCCCTAAATTTTAATCTTTGCAAGAATCAACTAAAAAGCTAGTTGAAACAATCAACAATTTTAGCAAAGTTGCAGGATACAAAATGAACCCACATAAGTCATCAGCATTTCTATATAATTCCAACACAGCTCAGCAGCAAGAATTAGAAAGAGAAATTCCATTTAAAATCACCCTAGATAATATAAAATACTTAGGAATCTATCTGCTTAGACAAACACAGGAACTATATGAACACAACTACAAAACACTCTCCACACAATTAAAACTAGATCTAATCAATTGGAAAAACATTGATTGCTCATGAGTGGGATGAGCTAACATAATAAAAATGACAATCCTACCCAAATTAATTTACTTATTTAGTGCCATTACCATTGAACTACCAAAAAACTTTTTTTACTGAATTAGAAAAAAATAAGAAAGTTCATTTGGAAGAACAAAAGATCAAGAATATCCAGGGAAATCATGAAAAAATGCAAAGGAAGGAGGACTTACAGTCCCAGATCTCAAACTGTACTAGAAAGCAGTGGTTATCAAAACAATTTGGTTCTGGCTAAGAGACAGAAAGGAGGATCAGTGGAATAGACTTGGGGCAAATGACCTCAGCAAGACAGTCTATGATAAACTCAAAGATCCCAGTTCTGGGGACCAAAATCCACTATTTGATAAAAACTGCTAGGAAAATTGGAAGACAGTGTGGGAGAGATTAGATTTGGATCAATATCTCACACCCTATACCAAGATAAACTCAGAATGGGTGAATCACCTGAATATAAAGAAGGGAAGTATAAGCAAATTAGGCAAACACAGAATAGCATACTTGTCAGATCTTTGGGAAAGGAAAGACTTTAAAACCAAGCAAGAGCTAGAAAAAAATCACAAAATGCAAAATCAAAAATTTTGATTACATCAAATTAAAAAGTTTTTGTACAAACAAAATTAATGCATCCAAAATTAGAAGGGAAGCAACAAATTGGGAAACAATCTTCATTACAAAAACATCTGAGAAAGGTCTAATTACTCAAATTTATAAAAAACTAAACCAATTGTACAAAAAAAATCAAGCCATTCTCCAATTGATAAACGGGCAAGCGAAATGAATAGGCAATTTTCAGTTAAAGAAATCAAAACTACTAATAAGCACATGAAAAAGTGTTCTAAATCTCTTATAATCAGAGAAATGCAAATCAAAACAACTGAGGTATAACCTCACAACTAGCAGATTGGCTAACATGACAGCAAAGGAAGGTAATGAATGTTGGAGGAGATGTGGAAAAGTTGGGACATTAATTCATTGCTGGTGGAGTTGTGAATTGATCCAACCATTCTGGAGGGCCATTTGGAACTATGCTCAAAGGGCGCTAAAAGACTGTCTGCCCTTTGATCCAGCCATAGCACTGCTGGGTTTGTACCCCAAAGAGATAATAAGGAAAAAGACATGTACAAAAATATTCATAGCTGCTCTCTTTGTGGTGGCAAAAAATTGGAAAATGAGGGGATGCCCTTCAATTGGAGAATGGCTGAACAAATTGTGGTATATGTTGGTGATGGAATACTATTGTGCTCAAAGGAATAATAAAGTGGAGGAGTTCCATGGGGACTGGAACAACCTCCAGGAATTGATGCAGACTGAGAGGAGCAGAACCAGGTAAACATTGTACACAGAGATTGATACACTGTGGTACAATCAAATGTAATGGACTTCTCCATTAGTGGCAATGCAGTGATCCTGAACAACTTGGAGGAACATATGAGAAAAACCACTATCCATATCCAGAGGAAACACAGTGGGAGTAAAAACACCGAAGAAAAACAATTGCTTGAATACATGGGTCCAAGGTATATGGTTGGTGATGTAGACTCTAAATGAACATTCTAGTGTTAACAACAACATGGAAATAGGTTCTGAACAAGGACATAAGTAATACCCAATGAAATTGCACATTGGCTGTGGGAAGAGTGGGTGGAGGGGAGGGAGGGAAATGATATGATTATTGTAACCAGGGAATAATGTTCTAAATTGACTAAATAAACTTATTCAAATGGAAAAATTTGAAAAAAAAACCATCAGCAATATCATCTGCAATGGTAATAAACTAGAAGCCTTCCCATTAAGATCATGGATAAGGCAAGGATGCCCATTATCACCACTATTATTTAATATTGTACTAAAAATGCTAGCTTTACAATAAGGAAAGAAAAAAATTGAACGAATTAAATTAGGCAATGACTAAACTATTACTCTGTAGGATGCTGAAACCATGGCTTTTTGAAAGGATCAAGAACTAAAAGAGACTAGAAATTCATCATTATCTAACCCCTTAATTCGATACTTGAAGATGGCCCAGACTGGTAAAGTGACTTACCTAAGGTAATTGAGCTAATAATTTATGCAGTCCATATTCTTGACCAAATCTTCCTAACGTCATTCTCATATTCTTTCTATTACACCCTCATGACTTCCCCTGGATCAATTATAATACCCTATCTTAGACACCTGTCCATAAGAGGTGCTATTCCCAGGTTCAATTTTCTTCCTGTTCCCTTTTGCCTGGCTTGAGCATTGCTTGTAAATAACAACAACAAAAACAAAAAACAGCAACAAAAACAACAACAAAATAATAATATTTACATGTACCTTGAAGTTTTTAAAAAATACTTTCCTCAAAACAACCTCTTCAAAGCTTCCAGATTCACCATTCTCTGGGGCCAGCCATGTAAATCTTTTAAATATAAGACTATCAACTATTCATTTAAAACTGCTATTCATAAGAGCTGGATAAAATAGGTAAAAGGCTTCCCATGATCTGCATGCTTAATATATGAAGCTTCTTTAAACAGAAATTTGAAGGACAAAGGAGGAAAAGCTAATGTACAGTTTTATTCGGGTTTTAAGACAATGGGTCCATTCCCCACAAGATAATAATTATAATAATTACAGCATAGTTGTAATGAATTTAGCCTTGTCTCTATAGAATGCACCTGAAGATTTCCCCCTAGGAAATGTGTTTCTAGGATCTTCACGAAATTATTCTGTTCTTGATAGATAAGTGGCAACCATCTGTGTTCAGAGCAGTTAATAGTTTGTATATGGAGATGGCTAACTGTGCTAATGGGAAAATAGAGCTCTATGTTTATCTGGTTTGGTTTTTAATATCAAACAGATATATGGCAGCTAGGTGATGCAATCTATAGAGTTCTGGACTTGGGAGTCAGGAAGACCTGAATTCAAATCCTAAATTTGACATATACTAGCTGTGTACCAAAAGCAAACTATTTAATCTCTCCTAGTCTCAGTCTCCTCATTTTAAAAATAAGGAAAATGATAGCACTATTTGATACGGTTTCTCTAAGGATGAAATGAAATAATATATATAAAGCATTTTTCAAACCTTAAAGTATAATACAGGGTTGCAGAAAGATCTAGTGTTGTTTGAAATTATTAACAATCACTTAAGTAGAATAAATAGCTATTGTTAAAATCTAAAAGCTTCACTAAGACTTTGGGGATGCCCTGTATAAATCCTATTATTAATATTATTAAATATTTATATAAAAATCATAATAATAGAAGTTGACATTTACAAATGAAGAATTTTTAAGTCCTCAAAAGGTGACAAATAAGACCAGAAAGAATCACAGATCAGCAGTTATATATTGAATTATATATTTTAAAAGAATAGCATTCTTCCTCTAATAGAATCACAGTTTCATTTACAATCCTTTTTCTATTGCACCATGTATATAGAAATGTTCATTTTATTTGGTGTGTGTTATGCTCAAGATCAAAAAATAAAGTAAATAATAGGACAGCTGTATAGAATAGAGGATAGAGTGCTAGCTGCATAGGCAAGTCACTTAACCCCAAAGGCCTAGCCCTTACTGCTCTTCTGACTTGGTCAGAAGGTAAGGGTTTTTTAAAAGTAATATAATGGTCAAGTATATATTTCAAAAGATTTTTGTTAACTCGTTTTGTAGTACTCCCTTCATCTGGGTGCATTTTAATATGCCCCCAAATGCAAAATACAGGTCACTTCAAAGTCATCAGCACAGCTTGGAAGTTGCCACCATGGTTGGTTCAAAACTGCCATCTGTTTTTACTACCCAGTTCAAAACGGCCCTTCCATTCTCTGAATTTTTATAGTCTATAGTTTTGATACCTTCTTTTGGTTTTAATTATATATATATATATATATATATATATATATATATATATATATAATTATATATATAAGCAATAATAATATCTTACATTTGGCTAGAACATGACAGTTTTTGTGAACCACATTGTATGAACTGCTTTCACATGCATGGCATATAATCTCATTACTGACTCATCAAAAGCATGTTCATGAGGCAGAATTGTACTAGGGTGGCAGCTAAAGGTACAGTACAAGGGTACATTTGTCTTCTAATTTCCTACTAGATTTGAAAATGGTGAAGACTTGTTAGCCCTTAGGTCAGTGGTTTCCACTGACTACATAATGACATCTTTTTTAACAACCAAAAAACAGTTCCTCCCCAAACACTCTTGTAAAAATATGCAGATAAATATTTTTGTTAACTTTATTTTGGTTCAAATACTTGGAAGTCTTCTATTTAATTGAATGACCATTTTTTTCCTCTGAAAGAATATATTCAATTCTGCTGGACAGGTGATTCTATGTTGTAAACCTAGATTTTTCTGATCCTTTAATGTGGAATCTGCTAAGTCCTTTGTAATCCTTACTATAGCTACATAGCATTTGAATTTTTTCTTTCTGTTTGCTTGTAGTATTTTCTCCTTGGCTTGGAGGCTCTTGAATTTAGCTATTATATTTCTGAGACTTGTCATTTGGGGATTTCTTTCTGGAAGTGATTTGCAGTTTATTTCAGTTTCTATTTTGCTCTCTTATTCAAGAATATCTGGGCATTTTTCTTTGATACATTCTTGTATTATGATGTCCAGGGTTTTTTTTCAGCCTGGTATTCAGGTAGTCCAATAATTCTTAAATTGTTTCTTCTGGATCTGTTTTCAAGGGCAATTTTTTTAAATAAGATATTCCATGTTTTCTTCTGTTTTTTCACTCTTTTGATTTTGGTTTATTACTTGATTGCTCAAGAAGTCAACAACCTCTAGTTGCCCATTTCTAATTTTTAAGCAGTGGTTTTCTTCCATGAGCTTTTGAGCCTCCTTTTTCATTTTGTCCCATTTCTTCTTGCATTGCTTTCATTTCTCTTCCCCTTTTTCCCTCTGCCTTTCTTAATTGATTTCTAAAATCCTTTTTGGCCTCTTCCAGTATCTGAGTCCAATTCATATTTTTCTTTGAATCTTTGACTGTGTTTGCTTTTATTTCACTTTCCACTTCTGTGTCTGTGTCTATCTCTTTGTCTCCATAAAAAATTTTCTATGGCTTGGTAGGGTTTGTGTGTGTGTGTGTGTGTGTGTGTGTGTGTGTGTGTGTGTGTGTGTGTGTGTTTGCTCATTTCCCCAGCCTTTTCTTTAACTTTCACTTTTATTTTAAAGGTAGGCTCTATTCTCCAGGATCGTGGGGCACTCTCTTAAATTTTAGTTCTTCTTTGATGCTAAATCTTGGTCTTATTTCTGGGTTTCAGTTCTTCCAAGGTGGTATGATATCCTGAGTTCTGGGAGCTCTGAGAGACACTTCCCATTGCTGATTCAATCACCCCTTAAGATTACTGAAAGCTCAAATTCTAGCCTCAGCCTTGGGTGGCGGCTTTCAGTTTCACTCTGGGCTTGATCAGGTTAAGGTACACTAGCTAAGTCTGGGCTCCCACAGGCCAGTACCTTGAGAACTATCTTCTCTAGAGATTCAGGAGCCTAGCTCTGGGCTTATGCTGACCCAGAGTGCCTCACTACAAACTTGGGCTGGGGCACCTGACCTCACTCTGGGCTAATCAGGTATACAGCACAGACTGCCTTGGACCAGAATTCTGAACCTTACTATACGTTTGCTTGAAACTTTATGGTGTGTGTTCTGAGTTGCACTGCTGTTGGGTTAGGCAGGGGTCTCAGCATCTGGATGTTGACTTGGACCCAGTTTCAGAACCTAGAACAGTAGACGTTGGGTGGGGAGACTTGTTGTTGGCTTGTTTCTTACTCCTTATTGTAGCCCCCTGCTAGCTGTTCTCTCCTCTCATTCCAGTGATCCACACACTATCTGCCAACCTTTCAAGTTGTTCTCTAGATGAAAGTAGCTTCATTCCATCTCCTTGCTGGTTCTTTCCCACCAGTATTTGTTTTGTGGGATTTTTTTCAGATTGATCAGAAAGGATTTTCATGGTGGTTTCAAGCTTTCCCTGGTTCTACTCTGCCATCTTGGCTCTGCCCTAAGTTTTGCTTCAAATAAATTAAGAATGTATTATGGTTTAATAAGAAACAAATGAATCCTAAAGAGTGCTGAATTCACAGCATAGGGTCACAGAAATAGAAAAGGATGAGACTTCTGATATTGTCGAGACCAACCATAGCATTTTATGCAAATCAAGACATCACCAGGGCAGCTAGATGGCTCAGTAGATAGAACCAGGCCCAGAGATGGGAGTTCCTGGGTTCAATTTGGCCTCAGACACTTCCTAGCTATGTCACCTTGGGCAAGTTACATAATCCCCATTACTTAATTCTTTACCAGTCTTCTGCCTGAGAACTAATACACAGTATTGGTTCTAAGATGGAAGGTAAGGGTTTAAAAAGAAAAAAAAAGACATCACCCCATGATGTCATTAGTCCTCTTTGAAAACAAAGGACAAACAACAATAGTTGATGACTTTTCCACTGTTGTAAAGCCCTAAACATTCTTTTTTGAATCTCTGACTCTAAGTTTATCACTTCCCACACCGTATATCTAGGAACCAAACATAACAAGGGTAAATGTTCCCCTCCCTTCCATTTTAAACTTCCCTACAGAGATGTACTAGGTATCTGAAATCAGGGATGGGGGAAGAGTTTCAGGTTGCCACTCTGTCCCTCAGCAGGTTCATAATGATCTTGACTCTTGGCCCTCCCTTCTGGGTGATGGATGTGAAGTCTCTTGGCAGTAGAGTGAAATTTTCAGAAAATATTAAAAATCTGACCCCAACCACTGTAAGGCAAGGCTGGTAGGAGGTATATGATTATCATTGGAATGTTCTACAGCACAGATGGGGGTGGAAGAGTGGAGGAGCCAGGACAGAGCCTCCCAGAAAAAAAAGAGGAGGGTAGGGGAGGTAGAAAAGATCAGTGACTTGTCTTAGCACCTGAGCTCATAGCCTTAAGCCTGGTCTAGTCTAGCCTGGCTTGCTCCCTTACTGCAACTCTCTACCAGCCTCAACAAATTCCAGCCATGTTACTTTTGCTTTTGTTGACTTTATTTTCATTGGGAAAAGTAGATGTATCTGCATGGGAGTTTTTCTTTAAGATATCCAATAATTTAGGAGGTAGTTGTGCATATCTTTCTCTCCCAGCCCCTAAAAAGACTCTGCCCCAGTGGATCCAGACCACCATTAGGCAGTGGCAATTCCCTAATCCTCACAAAACTCTGAATCTCATGTCTAGAGTGATGGTGTCATCCCTGTAACCTTCATAGTGGTAATGGAGGGGGATAAGTAAATCTGGTTTCCCATCCATAAAGTGGGCAGTGACTAGGTTTTCTAGCTATTCTAGGCCAAGTGTTTTTGCCCATTTTGTGTGTCATGGAAGTTTAGTAAAGTCAATTGAGTCCTTTTCAGAATAATATCTTTAATAACATAAATATATAACAAATATTAACATAAATTATATAAGATTACAACAGAAAGCAATTACATTGAAATATATCATCAAGATAATTTTTTTAAAAGTCCATAGATTCCAAGTTAAGATACCCTATTGGGGGGAAGAGGGGAACTCCTACTGTAATATAAATACTACAGAGAATTGAAAAGTTGTGAGAGGAGTAATTTTTTAATTTAATTTTTATTTTCAGTTTCAAATTCTTTTCTCTCCACCTCTTCTCCACTCATCGAGAAGGCAAGATATATATGTATTATATAAAGTAAGTCTTTCACAATTGATCAGTTAAAATGTTCTCCTAACTCTATTCACTCTACTTTGCCTCAATTCATAAATCTTCCGAGGTATTTCTGAAACTGTCTTCTTCATCATTTCTTATGGCACAATAATATTCTAATACAATCAAATTAGCATAACTTGTTTAGCCATTTCCCAACTGATGAGCATCCCCTCAGTTTCCAATTCTGTCACCACAAAAAGAGGGGCTATAAATATTTTTGTACATATGGGTCCTTTTTCTTTTCCTTTGATCTTCTTGGAGTATATAGTCTTAGAATAGATATTACTGGGTCAAAGAATATATTGAGTTTTATAGCCTTTGGGGCATCCAAATTGTTCTTCAGAATGATTGGACTAGTTCATAGCTCTATCAACAGTGTATTAATGTACCCATTTTCCCATTCCCTCTAGTATTTGTAATTTTCCTTTTCTGTCATATTAGTGAATTTGATGGGGTGGGAAGTGGTACTTCAGAGGCATTTGAATTTGTATATAAGGCATTTGGTTTTCACTAAAACTATCAATCTCTTTGATTTCTTCTGAAAACTACCTATTTATATTGTTTGATCATTATCAATTGGGAAATGGCACTTATTTTTATAAATTTGACTCAATTCTCTACATATTTATAAAATGAAATCTTTTTTCAAAGGAATTTGCTACAAAAGTTTGCTCCAGTATCCTGCTTTCCTTATAATTTTGTCTGTATTTGGTTTTGATTTTACAAACCTTTTAAATTTAATATATTCAAAATTATTCATTTTACCTCCTATGATCCCCTCTGTTTCCTGTTTGGTCATGAACTATTCCTCTGCCCCTAGATCTAACAGGTAATTTTTTTGTGTGTCCTAATTTGCTTGTGACATCACTCTTTATGTCTAAATCTTGTACCCCACATCACTTCACTTCCAGTAGATTCCATGGGACAACCATCAGCACCCACTTCAACAACAGGAGCCCAAGGGGCAAGAGTTGCCTGGTGCAGGAATAAAACAGTGGCTGAGGGAACCTCTTAGGCTGTGCCTCCCCACTAGCCTCATCTTAGAAGCAAGACTGAGGTCACCATGGAGATCTTTGACATGAGAAACCTACTTCAGAATACTACTTGGCACTCAGTAGAGGGGATTCAGTCTAATGAGAATGATGAAGAAGCCTGAGAGGTATTCTGCCTACATTATGTGGGTTTTAACCATATGCCGGATAAATAAGTGGACAAGAGGTGGCTAGTTTTAACAAAGATGATAAAAGAGGTTGTTCAGAAGAATCCTAAAAAGTGCCTAAGTGAACTGGCAGAGCAGCCTGAGAGCCCAATCACCCACAACCAGAAATGCAAGCATGATGAGATCAATCACTTGCAGAAGAACTATGCAGAGATGGTCCCCAGAACATCACTAGAGAAGGAACAGGAGGGATTTCCAAAGTGAAGTATATGGACAAGATTCATAGTGGAAATTAGTAGATTGATGCCTGGTTCTTCTCCCCATTTCTAGAAGATGATGGAAAATATCTCAAACTTTGTCTCTGCCAACAGTACCTGAATGAAGGGCATAAAGTTTGAGAAGAGCTACTGTTTCCATTTGGAGCAGTGCCAATAGAATCAGCCACCTGGTCAGGAAATCTACCAAAAGAACATCTCAGGAATATGAGGCGGATGGATTTCTACAACCTGTGACTACTATTGGCCAACCTCTTCCTGGACCACAAGAAACTTGTCATTGCAAAAGATATAAAACTAGATGATAGATAGATAGATAGATAGATAGATAGATAGATAGATAGATAGATAGATAGATGATAGATAAGTCAAATACTGTGTGAGCTATTAGACTAGTTTTCTATTCGCTTAGCATTTTTGTGAAATAGCAAGCTATGCTCTTTGTGTTTATCAAACAGTATTTTACTGTGTTCATTTGCTGCTATATATTGAATACTTAAACTATTCCAATGGTCACCCACTGTATTTTATATCCAACATAAAATTGCTTGGATGATTACCACTTTATAGTTTAGTTTGGCATCTGGTATTGCTAGCCCTCCTTCATTTTTTCATTAATTCTTTTGATAATCTCAAACTTTTGTTCCTCTAAATGAATTTTAATAACTTTATAAAGAATTTCTCTGATAGGCACTGAATGTGTATTTGGTATGACACTGAATGAGTTAATCAATTTAGACAGTATTTTCATTTTCTTATATTGGATCAGCATACCCATGAATAATTAATATTCCTCAATTGTATAGAACTACCTTTGTGTGAAGTGTTTTATAACTGTATTCCTATAGATCCTTTTTGTTGGGAGTGAGCTTTTTTTGCCTGAATAATAATTTCTCCTGATATCTCTTGATCCCAACTGTCAAAGAATTTGTTTCCATGATAATATGTTGCCTCAAAGTGACCAACAAATTGCCCTTGTCTTGGTTGTCTAGGTTAATAGAAAAACTCATAAAAATGTACATAAATGACAAGGTTGTAGTTCTACTGTTATATAAATTTATTTACAAGCATTTCTGCATCATCTCCGGAGAGGAAACACAAACAAAGATAGTAGGAAGGATGAAAACATCTTGTCAAAATAGTAGCAGGAAGAAGTCTAAATATCTTTCCTATGTGATGCTCTACTTAAAACTTTCTCGTGTTTGGTCTGGACTTCCACTCTGTTATGTTTCTCATTGAAAGGAAGAGCAAGTAACTAGCATCTTCTGTTAGGACAGGGAGACTCTTCTATTCCTAGAATCAGCAGTATTGAAAAATAACATAGTCTGAAAGGTTAGTCCTTGTGCTTTATCAGAGAGTGGAATCATTTTGAGTCCATTCAGGAGCCAGAGAGATGACCAGTCTGGCTAAAACTGCCAAACTATTTGGAAGAAGTGAGAAAAGAGATTTTAAAGTTAGAATAGAGGCTCTCACTTCCTACTCCTTCCCTGACTCTGGCACTGTGACATTAATTGATTCTTGTGAGATGCCTGGAAGATGTAAGAGTAGTAATTAGAGAAATTCTAAGTAGACTCAGGGATTGAGTCCTTGCATGAATTTACCTTGTGTCCTTTGTCCTTCTCACTCCAGGTCCTGCCTTGCTTGCCCAGGGTCCTTGCTGCCAAGATCCAAAATTGAATAGGACTGATAGAGACTAACTGGAATACATAGAGAGCCACCAGAGCAGTTAACTAGAAGGCATGGACAGAGTGGACACTTCCTGAACAAAGCAAAGGTTATCTTGCATGAAGCAGAAACTGCCCAAGTGTCACAGGGTGCTTCTTGAACTTTAGAGAATTACGCTTGGCACTTGATGACTAGAGCTCTGAGGATGACTTGAGACTAGAAGGAGAATCCATAGAATTCAGAGAATGATGCCCCACCATTTGTAATTGCATGTGTTCTTATCACAGATCTTACTGCATTCACACTCTTATAATTCTTGGAGATGAAATCAGGATGCAACCCTGGTCTGGCAAGACATATTTATAGGGCAGAATTGAAAGGAAGATGAGGGTAGACTTTGCCAAATGGCCATTATTTTTCAATTTTTTATTTTAAAATATGAAATTTCTATATGTATACACTTAATCAATGTGTGTGCGTGTGTGTGTGTGGGGAGTAGTTTGAATTGGACCTGATATGTGAAAATCTTTGTTTTGCCAGGATGAATTTGAACTTGATTCACTAGCAGTGGCTTGACTCACTAATTATAGGGTGAAAGCAAGGATGAATTAGCCAAATTAGCAAATGCCACAGAAAGCAAAAAACTAAAAAAAAAAATGTGGATGAGCCTGGGCAAGACTTGATTCACCCCATTGAGGTAATTAGAGAAGAACTGGATTCAAGGGATAATCAAGTTAGCTAAAATGCATTGAAATCAGAAAATGTACATAGTAATAGTAGTAATAGTAGTGGTGGTAGTGGTAATAGTAATGAGTAGTAGTTGCTGAACTGCTGGTGGTGCTGATAATTTAGAAGGGAAGGAGGAACAAGAGGAGGAATTTACATTATGATTATTTCTACTTCAGAAAGTATTCACAACTCGAGATGTGGTTTCACTAGATCATAGATGTAGAATAAGGAGAAAGCTTAGTGGTCATCTAGCCCAATCTCTTTATTTTATAGATGAAGAAACTGAGATAAATGACTTGCCCAAGCAAATACAGGGAGTGACAGAGCTGAGATTTGAGTCCAAGCTGTCTCTAGACCTTGCTTCTTCTCATTTGGAGGGAAAGAGATTTTTGTTTTTATTTAAATTTTTTTTTGCCCCACTATCCCCCATACTTTATCACCTTTGAGAGTGTTGAGTCCAAGTTGCATTATTACTATTAATAAAAACATTGAACATAATTATATTTATATTTTAATCATAATAAAAGTCTCTATTACAATAATTCTTATGAAGACTGACTATTCATCTCCACTTTTCAGATAGGGAAAGTGAAGCTCTGTGAGGCCATCAGAACTCAAATCAACGTAGTAAGTAAGAAACAATCAGGTCTTTAACCCATGCCTTCTATCTCTAAGCAAAATATTTTTCCAGTATAATACATGACACATAGTTTCAATCCGGATAATTCAGGGGACAGTGAGTGTGATAGGGAGACAAGTGTAAGTGATAATGCTGAATTATCCAGGCATTTTATCTACTTCCTTGAATTTATCAGCTAATTGGTTAATTTTCTTAACTATAACTAGCAAGGAAAATACCTAAAACTAATTCCCTTTGGGGCTTTTGAGATTTGAACTTTTAAAGATTTGAATATTGTTTTTTTTTAAACCCAGTGCATTTCTAGGAACTTTAACAGAAAGAACATTTAATGTTCAAGCCTGTGTAAATTATGGCCAAAGACACTCAAGCATTCTCATCCCAGACATGAATGCTAAGCCCTCAGGTTGTATTTTAGAAGGGAAAAACACAACCACCAGGCTGTCTCTTATCTCTGAAATAGAATTTCTCATTTCACTAGGTCAGCATCTGTCGTGTTTAAAATTAATCCCACATAGGGAGCCTGGGTTTTAAGGAAGCATAGTCTTTTTCAGCATAACATGAACTAAAAGGTTTCCTAGGGTCAGCCTTGAAACTGAACAGCATTATCCCTGGGCACTTATTTCTGCTGTCTAAGGATGCCCTTTGTCATGGCTTACAGGTTCATTAGTGGAGTCAAACCCAGAGCTTGTTTCTTATTGTAGGTGTATTTGGCAGAGATGGATAATTATGTGCCATTAGAGTGCAATTTCAGTCTGGAACTAGAGAGAGACTTTATCCACCTTATAATTATGCAGCTAAAACACTTCTATTATTAGGGGGTAGGAATGAATGACAGAGTTTTATCCTGGTTTTTTGACCCATAACATTTTGGGAATAGATTGCCAATGTGGATAACAGCAGATAGCATGGTTCTTCCTATCCTTGTAAATAATCATGACGCCTCTATAGAACAGGAGTTCTTAACTTGAAGTCTGTGATTAAAAAAAAAATCTTTACTTTTTCTTCCTTTCAAAGAAGTTTTCAAAATAAAAAAAAATGTTATATTGGTCTCAATTTGTCTTATTTTTGAAGTTAATGGTTATTCCCTTAGTATTCCTTAAGAATCAGTTATTAGCTTTTTTTCCTTCCCAAATGAGACCAGTGAGTTCAAGGCTAATTTTTAAATTTGAAATTATTTGGCACTACCTTTGGGATTTGTAGACAGAAAAAAATGGTAATTTTTTTTTAATAATCCAAGGAAGGAAAAATTTTATTTTGATTATATTAACTTGAATGATTCAAGTAAAAACTAGGAATTTTGCCTGATTAACCTAGATAATTTTCATCATCTATCTTTATTTGATCATTGGAGTGAAGACATTAAAAACTTCCTTAATCTCCCTCCTCCAAGCAATTTCCTCAGACTAAGTGCATGACCCTTTCCCATGGTAGCAGCAACTGGATAAATAAGTCTAGTTACTAAAATGGGTTTCTAGATCACTATAGGAACATATTGGTGAACTGATGGCACGCGTGCCATAAGAGGCTGCTCCCTTCCCACTCTCCACTATGTGTGAGCACATTTCTCACATCACCCGCCCTGGTATGAGAGTTGCAGTTTGGGCATTCAGTCTCTAAAAGGTTTGCCATCAGGGGCAGCTGGGTGGCTCAGTGGACTGAGAGTCAGACCTGGAGATGGGAGGTCCTAAGTTCAAATCTGACCTCAGACACTTCCTGGGCTAGTCACAACCCCCATTTCCTAGCCCTTACCACTCTTCTGCCTTGGAACCAATACACAGTACTGATTCTAAGACAGAAGGTAAGGGTTTAAATATATATATATATATATATATATATATACATATGAATAAAAATAAATAAACAAAAGGTTTTCCATCACTGCTATAGGATCTCTGATTTAGAACTGGAAGGGACATTTGAAGTCATCTAGTCCAATGTCTTCATTTTCACAAATAAGGAAACTAAAGCCCCAAGTAGTGAAGTGATGTGTCCAAGATTACCAGTATATCCTGATGTATCATTCAAGAATGTAGGATTAAATAAGATACATTATCAGAATTGTATAAAGTTTCTGGTTATGAGGGATGCATTCCATTAGAGGGGTAGGAAATTGAATGCTTTACTGCATATCAGGTTTTGTAATTGCTTCTGAGTTTGATTTTCCTGTGACCAAGATAAATAAGTCCCACTAAGATCTGTGAATTTCATCAGTATTTCTTATATTTCTCTCCTCTCTTCTTCACCCCACAACTGCCCTAGTTCAAGTCCTCATCACCTCTCCCCTGACTTTTAAAACAGTTTTTTCCTAATTGGTCTCCTCACCTCCAAATCTCCCTGTCCAGTTGCTAAATTGATATTCCTAAAGTTCAGTTCTGATTGTGTCATTCTCTGGTAGCTCCATATTGTCCTCTATAATAGAAACATCAAAAATTTCTGTTTGGCATTTAAAACCTTTTCCTATATGGCTCCAGCCTACTGCTTGTCCTTGTGTAGTCTACATTCCAGACAAACTGAACTACTTACTGTCCCTGTACTGAACATTCTATTCCCCACCTCTGTAACTTTTCAAAGGCTATCAACCATTCCTAGAATACTTTTCCTCCTCATCTCTATTTCTTCTTTTTTTTTAATTTCTACTTTCAATATTAGAACCAATACTAAATATCCATCCCAAGACAGAAGAATGGTAAGGCCTAGGTAATTGGGGTTAAGTGACTTGCCCAGGATCACACAGGTAAGAAGTGTCTGAGTTCAAATTTGAACCCAAGACCTCCCATCTCCAGGCCTGGTTCTCTATCCATTGAGCCATCTAGCTTCCCCTTCATCTCTACTTCTTACAACTCTTAGCTATCTTTATGAATCAACTTCAATATCTTCTCTTTAAAGAGTTCTTTCATGCTTTCCTTTTGCTAGCCTATGTATATAGATATAGATAGATGTACATCTGCATTTAATTATTTATGAGCATGCATCCTATAGAATATAAGCTATTTAGGGGCAAGGATTGTCTTGCTTTTGTATTTGTATGCTCATTGCTTAGCACAATCCCAGTCCCTTATGAGAAACTCACTTAATCAATAGCCATTCATTATATCTTGCGACCAAAGAGAGTTAATTAAAGAAATGATGAAGGAAGTGAGACCCTTGGTTTGATGGCTAAAAATTTATGCTATTTCCCTGAAATTAAAAAAAAATGCAAATAGACTTAAATACATCATGAACTTGATCATTTCAATTGAAATTCAATTTTTTAAATATTGTTAAAATTTATATTTGGTATACTAGTTGAAAAATAATGTATTTTCATTCATATTAGATGTGTTTCTTATTAGAAAAAAAAGAATTGGCTGGTGCTAATTTTCCAGATCTTTTGACACAGTATTATAAACCCTATTAGGGGCTTTACCGTGACATGAAAGAATGATTTTTCTCACTTCTCTGACTCCTTGCAGGCACCAAGAAAACCAGAAATTTCATGATCTCATGCCAAGAAGAATATTGTCTCCAACTCTTCTCAAAAGCACATGGTCACAAGGCTCAATTAAGGAATAAACACATTTATTTACAGATCAGCAAAAACAAACAGAACTCATATCAGGGCTCATGAGAAATAATTACATGCACCAATGAACAACTTTTCCCCAGATGCCTGTATAACCTCAATCACTTATATTCATTTCCCTGAGAAGGGTTCCCAGTGGGTACTGCTTCTACTATGACTCCTTGCCACATATCTCCAACTGAGGTTGTTGACTTCATTATTTGTCAGATTGTCACAGTGCCAGGCCATTGCAGAGGTTTTAGTAATGTCACTCACAATTGTACAAATGTACTTAGAGACTTTGGGAGTGATGCCTTATTACAAATTGTTTTCCCACTCCAATTAAATTTACTTCAACTCTCTATATAGCAACATTTTTATGGCTTTTTTTTTTCAAAAAAAAAAAAGAAATCAAAAATCAATATAGTTTCCGACCTACCATGCATAAAATGAAGGAGGTAAGCTAGGAATATGTGAAATGGTCAGGCAAGAAAAAGTCACATTTTTAAGTCACAATGAATGAGTTGAAATGAAATGACTCCATTTGAATATTTAAAGTCTTCCTAGTTTTTTTGACAACACACGTATGATGTAGGTTTTCATACATAAAGCACATATTTGACAAAGATAACATCCTATATAGTGTAAAAGAGTTTCATGAAATGAATCCAATGTAGTAATACAGTTCTGCCTTACCTAGTAATACCAGTAATGAATGGAGGAAAATGAGTAGAGAGGAATAATTTGGACAAATATAGTCTATATCAGCTAAAAGTCTAGGATTGCACTTATATTTGGGGTATACATTTGAATTTAGTGCATCAGAAACATGACACCCCCCAAACATCCTCAGTGTCTAGCTTTACTCTTTAAAGCATTGTTTTTAGCTTCCTTTTTGAAGCAGAGACTTTACCCTGAGTGTGGATGAGTCAGATAGTTTCCCTTATCCAGAATACATTTCCATGTATAACCAATTTAAGGCTGCGTGTAATCAGCAATGCCCCTGAAAACATCCTTTAAAAAGTGTGAGATTCAGCCTGAATGGAATAAAATGGATCTCAACAATAATAAAACCAAGAGGGAAAGGGGAGGGAAGAATGGAAGCATTTATTGGAGCTGTCTCAAATGATAATGTTCATGCAATCAAAGGTACTCTTTCCAAACTACCAGCCAGAGTTAAAAGAATTCTAACTGCAAGAAACATCAGCAATAAAGAGCTTGAAATACTTTTTTCATCTGGGGTTTAGAGTACCTCTTCTATCTGGCTGCCACTTCCTACTTGTGTGACCATGGATAGTTGTTACTTAAAGGGCTTCAACTCATCTGTAAAATGAGGGGATTGGATTAGATGACTTTAAAAATCCATTCTAGCTTCAAGTCTATGATCTTATGTATATGGATATGATTAGTAACTCAACATTTTAAGAATAAAGAGGTGATAATTTCTTGAGACTTTATCAAGGCTCATAGATTTAAAGTCAGAATGGATGTCATTGGCCAACCCATCTCATTTGACAGATGGGGATACTGAGACTGAAATAAGTTAAGTAATTTATCTGGTTTCTATATCTTAAAAAAAAATGTAATTTGACAAATATACTGAATTCTTCACTAAAGAGTTATAGAACCCAGAAAATAATTTGTGTCACTGGGTTCAAGCCTAAAAAACACAATCATTCTAGTGGTCCTACAGTTTGAGCCCTGTTAAAAACAAACATTTACCAGATTAGGAAACTAGATAGTATATGATCGCTCCTCTTCAAAGGGCAAGTCTTTCCTTACCATAACCCGTATACCACACCTTCTTATTTTCCACCTTCAAATGATGAAATTGAAACATACTGGGACCATGCACATATCTTCCTGTCTTAGAAGAAAGTTGGTATTATCTGTATTAACCATTTGGCTTCTGAAATAATAAAGCAAAAAATTAGAAAAAAAATCATTAAGTAGGGTGAGGAAACACTGAACTTAAATACTAGTTTAAATCTCTAGCTCTTACTGGTTCTGTGACCCTGAAGGATTCACTTAATGTCTTTATGCTCTTAGGTCCAAAGTGACAAAACTGCTGTCCCTAAGTCCAAAGAAGCCTGTTACAATACTCTCTCTTATGATCCAAACTAGATTCCTAACCTAAAATGGAAAATATTTAACATGATAATAAAAATACATTAAAATGTAGATAATGTTACTATGTGGATTATAAGGCAATATATATATAGTTTAATGGTTCCCATTCCTCTCTGATTTTGATACCAGGGTTCTCAGTAGCTCTAGAGGATTCTTAAGTTATAGAGAAGACTTGAAACTGCATGGGTAGAAGAAATTTCCTCATTCAAGAGTTCCCTAACTTATGAAAAAGAATGTTATCTACCTCCAGAGAAATAGGAATGCAGACAAAAGCATACAATTTTTCACTTATTTGGGTATATGTTTGGGGGTTTTGGTTTTATAAGATTATTCACTTATAATGTGGAAATGTTTTTTTTTTGTGACAATACACATATAAATATATAAAACCCAAATTTAATAGCTTGCCAGCTCTGGGATGGGGGACAATTTGGATCATATAACTTTGGGAAACTTTTATGTGGAAATTTGTTTTTACATAAAATTGACACATACACAAATTTTTTTAAATTAAAAAAAGAGTTCCCTATACCAATCAAATCACAAGTCCAATCCTTATCTCCTTTATTTTCTTGAGCTAGGCTTTCTGGAATGTGTAACACTTTATGGTACACAGCATAAATATGCCTATAGTGATGAAATTCAAGTGGTGGTAAATAATTGGAAATTAGAGAAATGCCCAACAATTGGGGAATGACTAAACAAGTTGTCAAAATTATTGTTATGGAATGTTATTGTGCTATAAGAAATAATGAGCAAGAGGACAGAGAATTTCAGAAAAACCTAGGAAGACTTACAAATGTTTCAGAGTCTGATTTGAGCTCCTTGAGAGCAGGGACTACTTTTGAGTTTTGCCTTTCTTTGTAGCCTCACCATTTAGCACAGTGCTTGGCACATGCTCAGCACTTAATAAATGCTTAAATTATCCACTTATTGGTAGGGAAATAGCAATGAGGAATGAATAACACTTCCAGACTTCAAATTATATAAGAAAACAGTAATCATGAAAAGCATTTAGTCCTGGTTTAAAAAAAGAAAAGTAGGCAAAACTATATAAACAAGAATAAGAAAAGACCAAAGTCAATAACCCAGTATTTGATAAATTCAAAACACATAGACTAATTAGGGAAGAACTTGGTATTTGACTAAAAAATGGGAAAACTGGAAAGAAGTTTGGCAGAAAGCTTTAAACCATCATTTTATAACATATACCTGAATGTGCTATGAATGGCTATATATAAAAGGTTCAATAAATATAAATGTAAAAGATACATTAAAAATTTGAAGACAAGCTTCCACAGTTATGATGATGTGAGAAATTATTAGCTAAACAAAAAGAAGGATGTTACAAAAGATCATTTTGATTATATATACACAAGCAAAATCAGTGAAGCTCGGATAAGAAGGAAAGTTAGCTGTCAGAGGAAAAAAATCTTTATGTCAAAGATTTCTACTAAGGGTCTATTACACACAGTATGTAGGAAATTAACACAAATAAACAAGATGTTGAGTCATTTTCCAGAGAGGAAAGATAAAAAGATATAAACAAATAATTATCAAGAAAATTTTAAAGCACCATCAACCCAGATAATATCAGTTTATTGGAATGGAAATCCCTAAAATCATGCTAAATTGGTGCAGTTTGGAAATTGGTTATTAAGCATATAGTCACAAGAACTTTTTAAAGATTTAATATTTTCCCAATTGCCCATAAAATTGTTTAATATTATTTTTTATCTTGAGTTAAAGATTCTCTCCTTCTCTCCCTCTCTCCTGCCTCCCTCCCCCCTTCCTTCCTCCCTCTACTGTCCCTTCCTTGAGAAGGCAAGCAATTTTATGTAGGTTATATTCATGCAATCATGCAAAATATATTTCCATATCGTGTTGTGAAAAAAAAACACAAACTAAAAAACTAAAAAAATAAATGTTTTAAAGTTTGTTTTGATATGTATTCAGACTCCATCAATTCTTTCTCTGGAGTTGGTTAGCATTTTTCATTATAAATCCATTCACAGTTGTTTATCATACAATATTGCTGTTACTCTGTACAGTGTTCTCTTGCTTCTGCTCATTTCACTTTGCATCAGTTTTTGTAAGTCTTTCCAGGTATTTCTTAAATCCTCTGTCCTTTTGCTCATTATTTCTTATAGAAAAATAGCATTCCATCACAATCATTTCTACAACTTGTTCAATCCTTTCCCAATTGATGGGCATCTCTTCAATTTCCAATTATTTACCACCACACAAAAAACTGCTATCAGTATTTTTGTATGTATATATATATTTTTTTCCTTTTTTATCTTTTTGGAGTACAGACTTAGTAGTGGTATTTCTGGGGCAAAGGCTATACATGATTTTATAGCCCTTTTTGGCATAGATCCAAATTGTTTTCCAGAATGGTTGAATCAATTCCTCACTCCACCAACTGTACATTAATGTGTCAATTTTCCCACATCCCCTCCAATATTTGTCATTTTCCTTTCCTGCCAAATTGGCCCATCTGATATATGTGGAATGGTACCTTAAAGTTGCTTTAATTTATATTTCTTTAACCAATGGTGACTTTGAGCATTTTTTTCATATGACTAGTGTTGATTACTTCATCTGAAAAACTGCCTCTTCATATCCTTTGACATTTATCCATTATGGAATGACTGTCACAAGAACTTCTTAATGCCACATCAGATAGAGGATTGGAACAGACACTATTCTTGATGACAAGGAAGCAAAGGTTTAAAAATAGATTCAAAGTCTATGGGAGCTACTTAGCTACTATCTAATAGAGTTTCTTTGTTGGCTAGCTTCTCTGTGTTCCATAAAACCTTTGCTCCCACAGCTCAAGAAACTCCTTTTGGAAGGGAAAAGCCAATTAAATTAAGGATTTAAGGACTAATAGATTTTCATAGAAAAGTAGCTTGAGAATTTTCCCCTAGTCCTATGACTGAGAGGATGAGAGTCCTGCCTTTCTATGAGTGATCACATAAAAGCCTCTGGATTTAAAACTAAAAGAAAGATGGAAGAGCTCATTCTTTCTCTTAAAGAGAAGAGTGATCTGTCAGTAAAGAATTCTAATTAAAGAGTTAGAAGCTGGAAGGAGAAAAAAAAATTCATAATCTCCTGTCCAGTATTTCCATGCCTAGATTATGAAAACCAAGAGAGCCCCATCCAATAGCAACCCCAGAAGACCAGCAAGGAGTAATGCTTGGTAAAAACTACATATCATTCTCCATTAGACACTACATGCCATGCAAGCCCAGGGAGGAAAAAGTCCCAGTAGTAATAGCTTGATATCACTCCAAATATCTATCTCCCTGCTTCACTTTACTTCAAGGGTAAATGTTGCCCTTCTTTGTATATTCCCTGACCACCTGTGTTTCCTTTGTGTATGCTCTTCTCTGTGGACCTTCCACTCATGTACTCGTGTGTCCATTCTCCCTACTAATGACATATGTATTTATGGAAGAGTCTATCAGGTTTTGGGGGGAGGAGATGATTTATTGGTTTTTCTTCCTTGATTTTTTTGTTTTCTCATAACATTCATTTTCAAATATATCACTCAGCCTTCTCCACCCAGTAAGCCATCCCTTGTAACAAATATTAAAAAAGAAAAAAAATTCAGCAAAACCAATCAATACATTGGCAATATCTGACAATGCAATACATATATATATATTTACACACACACAAATGTACACACACATCCTTATCTGAAATAAAGAAAAGTACATACATTTTATCAATCTTCTCTGGGGTCAATCTTGGCCATTATAATTATATAGTGTTTGATTTCATATTTTATTATTTCTAATTACATTGTTATAATCATTGTTCTATACTGTATATATTTTCCTGCTTCTTCTTAATTCATTCTGTTTCAGTTCACATAAGCTTTCTCATGGATCTCTGAATTCTTCAAATTTGCTGATGGCATCATAAGATTACGTTCATATACCACAATTTGTTCAATTATTCCTCAGCTGGTGGGCATCTACTTCATTTTTAGTTCTCTGCTTCCATAAAAGGTGCTGCTTTAAGTATTTGTGTATATGGAAACCTGTCTTTCTACACAGAAGTCGGAACTGAGTCTAAGACTAGCCAACTATCTTTGTCTCACATACCACTGACCATGCCCTAAAAGAAAATCCAGTCTGGTACCTCGTTATCCTGATTGGTGAATGTCTCCCCTGGACCAATATTTCAGGAAAGTCCCAGGCAACATACTTCACTTTATTCCCCACTCTGTCACCAACTACCTTGTCATACTCGTCCTCTTGGTTTTGCTCTGTCTGACAAGTATAAGTAAACATATCAATGAGAAGCTCCTGAGCTTTGGTTTTGAGACTCCCTAGAACCAGAGGTAGCTGGTCTGGGAGGAACCAGGGTACACCCCAAGATGTCACACTGGAGGTCAGTGAAGGAATCATTCTAGAAACTTTCAATTTTCTAGCTCTTCAAAATGATGCAAGTCTGCACAAACTCCTACATAGGGTGTTAAAATGATTCACTCAGAAGTAATGGGCACCTCTCAGAAAAAGGCACTAAATGCACAATATTGTCATTTAATTTTTAAAAAATAGATTTGCAATATGGTATGCCACTTTTATATTTAGAAAGCCTTCATACCCACTCATCATGAAAACACGTATCTTTTTCTTAAGAAAGCCAGGCAGAGAAATAAATTCTCTATGTCACCAAGGAGAAATTCTCTTCTGGTTTCCTGGCCAGTAGTTGCATCCCAGACTGTTGGCCTGGCAACTGACTTGACACACTGAGCTCTGACAGCCTTAAGCCAACATACTGCTAAAGGCAGAAAGAAGCCTGTTAAGCATTAAAGTCTCTCAGCACCTTGAGTGTCAGTTAAGTGTTTTGTAGGAGAATAACTAGCTTAGATGTTGCCACAGTCTGATTCTTCTATATTTTTGCTTTGCCTTATTATAGTCAAAAGTTTCTCAAAACTTCCAATGGCCAAATTGAGCCATCTGTATGCCTTACAGAAATCTCCCCTTACCCTTCTCAGCCAGTGCCCAGTCTAATAGCATTCACAGTGACAGCTTCCCCATGTGAAAGGTGGGTGGATCATGTTAGAGCCTCTCTTGATGATTTTATAATATCTTACTAACTCCTTTTTTTTTTTTAATCAGAAGGGGTGAATAGAAATCTTTGAAAATCCTTTAAGGGCTTCCAGTAGAGAAACCCACACCTTTGCTCACACTGTGATCATTTAAAAAATAAACAAAAGGAAAAATAAATAAGGAAAGACAATTTGCATTTTGTAGTCCCCTCCCTCCCAGCTGTTGTTGACAACCAAACAGGATGACAGCAAGACATACAAATCTCTAGTTTGTCAGAGAAGGATCTAGGAAGATACAATCATTCGGGTGCAAATTTTCTGTGCTTCCAGTCTCAACATGCCACCAAATACCAGGTGGCTGAGAATTGTTCTCACAGCCTGTGAGATCTGGGTCACAGTCTGTTGCCATCAATAGCAGAAGTTGGAGCTTTGCTTGCTAGCTTCCATAGCCTTTGATTTCTGAACTAAGAAAACTCTAAAAAGTACCTTTGATTGCAAACCAAGTTACCTTCTTGGGTTAGAAGTATAAAGATCACAAACTCGTAGGGTACAGTTCAAATCAAGTGTTTGGTGTTCTAATGGGACCTTTTGATTAAAGGTCCCTGACCAAACTCAACATTATTCTTTGTGAATGGAAAGAGCATGACCTAGGGTTAAATGGCAGCCTCAGGGTCAAGCATCAAGACAGTGGCAGAACTGAGATGGGACAATAGGCATCTAATTCCCTGGCTCACACTCTCTCTGTGTGACTGTCATCACTTGTAACAAGCTCTTTCTTTTTCAGAATGTTGCCCAGGGACATTCTGGACTCAACCTGCTTCCATAAATTGTGTGGGCAATGTCATGACAATAACATATTCAGGTGAGATCTCTTAGGAGGCAGACGAAATACCAGTGGGATTTCCCTCAGAGAAAAAACTCAAGAAATCTTCTTTATTGCTATAGTCATGTGTTTCTGAAGCAGATTTACTTGGATCTAATTCATAAGAAATGGAGGATTTGCTTATACAGTAATTGCAATTGGCACATGTAGCAACTGTCATTATAATCAGCGCCTTATTGTACCTGAGCTCCTTTTAAGTAGATTTTATCATGCAAGATTTTTCCCCTTAATTTTGAGGTAACTGAGAGGGAGGGTTTCTATAGAACATAGCTTTGGTAAGGTCTGCTCATCACAAGGAAGAGAAGGTTCTTGGGTAATATGGCAATCAATCTCTCTCATCTCCCAGCGATGAAAATCTATTGAATGATTTTCCTAAAACAAGATGTCCACCTTCTTGGGTAAGGATATGTAGCAAGAGTCCAAAGCAATAGTAGGGCTGTGAGTTGATAGAGAGCCCTGTCTGTGAAATGCAAAACCCAAGTGGATCGTATTATATTCTGGGAAAAAGTGACTATGGAAGCTGGATAGGTTCCAAGTTCTCACAGGAGGCAAGGTAATCTCTGTTTGTCCCTGGTACTCTTCAGGGCTCCAGATCTGTCCTTTTCCTCTTCCCACAGTTGGTCATGAAACTTCTATTTTGGAAAGACTAATACATCGACCTGGACTCTTGGTTTTCTTTGGTCTGGTAACTGAGTCTGAAACCTAAGAAGGCAGCTTGGTTTGGTAAACTGGAAAGAGATACAAGTTGAGATTCTGCCTCTGGCACCATCTTGTTCACCCTTGTGATCAACTCGTGACTTAGCTTTAAGGAATTGAAGAATAATACAACAGAGGGTAGTGAAATAATGATTGATAGAGGAGGTATGCTTTGTTTGATACTAAATGCTACCCTTGCTTAATGGATGTCATAAGGTCCTGGGGGCAGGATCTTCATCTGCTTTTTATTTTATGACTATCTACAAATTCCTTAGCACAGTGTTCCCAGGATAGTGGATGCTCAGCAAATGCTGATGACTTGACAAGAGATCCTGTTTACCTTGAATTTGGTTGTTTTAAATGTCAGGCTAGTCATTATGCAGCTGAATTTTTTCTTCCCTTTGTTCATTGCTTTTTAGAAATGCTAAGTAATTTTTTTATTGCTAGCAGTGTTGTGATTAAAAAGAACAAGCCATTTCTTGGTGTGACCCAGACCTTTGCTTTCTCTGATAGGAAATTGTGTTTATATATAGTGAGGCTTTTTGGATAAGATGCTTACAACTATATAGGTCTTTCTGGATTTGTTTATCTCTCCAATTAGTTTATAAACTTCTTAAAATTGGAGACCATATTTTATGATCTCTCTCTCCACTTAATTATTCCTACCACATTTCTAGGCACATAGTACATGCCTGGTAAATAAATTCTCATTTGCTTTTCAAGATCAGTGCCTGACAGTACCTTGTACATAGGATGTACCCAATATTTGTTGTATGAGTGAATGAATGAATGAATAGGTTGAAGTTCAGCTTAGCATTATAGTATTTTTTTTCTTTGTTAAGGGGAGGTTCAATTGTTCAGGAAAAGAGGTGGAATATCCAGGGGGAAAAAAAACTATGCTATAAGAACAAAAGGAATGAGAAAAACATTTTTTTAATTAGCAGAGACATATATTATCTGGCTCAAAAGTGCTGGGCTCTGAATGGCCAGGTAGGTAAGGAAGTCTTAATTTGTCATACCCCAAAGCAGTTATATTTTCATTGGCTGTGAATTAAGACTAAGATAAACAGCATCTTCTCTTCACCCCCATTCTCAACCCCTTCCCAACAATAAAAAGGCCAATTTGTTTCTAGAACATTCTTTCAGATGCAAGATTGGACCAGTTTAGCTGTCAGATTCCTTATCATTCAGTTCTAGACTTCTTATCCATCTGGACTAGAATCAAGGTAATTAATAGAACACTTTTATGTTCTATCTATAATTTTCTAAACTTGACACAGTATACTTAGGGAAGATTCCACGTGTAGGAACAAAAACTAACATGGATATGGCATTATAGGAAGGATGGAAAATAAGCTTTTGAAATAAACATTTTTGAAAAGGTAAATGAACATCGACACTTGGCTGCTTCAGAAAACCTCAGAATGCCCACACCTAAAGTATACTCAAGTAACACCCTGGCAGGAAAGAAAGAGAAATGATGGAGAGTAGAAAGGAGCATAACATTCAGATTTGAAGACCCTCATCAATAATGGAAGAAGAGCTAGTGCCATGGCTTACTTTCAAGCCTCTTACACTAGAATACACTCCTTCCATCTCCCAAACTGAGGAAAAAGCATCAAACTATATGGGACCCCCCATTCCTGAACTTGAATATTTCAGAATTTCCATGGTAGCCTCAAAAGTCATTCTTTCTTCTAGGTGTTCTTCCAATAATCCGGGACTGAGCCTGACCTCCAAACTGTTTTGCACAAAGTTTAAGGACTTCCCCAGAGGCAGTATGCCCTCTGTGGTGAGGGTCAGCTCAAATAATTATAAATGCCCCTTCCTTTCCCCAGGTGGCATTTGTTGCCACCCATAGAAGCTACCAAAAGGGCTACCGGCTATGTTAAAACTGATTCAACCCCCCAATTTAAATTCAAACACCATTTTGGTCAGACAAGGTTCTAAATATGGGAATAATACCCACTAAGCCAATAAGTTTCACTAGTCCTGTCCCAAATCAAGGGATCTTTAGTGATAGCACCAAAGTCAATATTCCATTCATTCTTTCTTTAGTGTGAAGGCTATTTGACTGCTCATCATATAAGTGCTATGGAAAACAGAACATGGGTATGGATCTGTCTGAAGAATCCAAGGACCACACAGGGAAAATGACTTGCCCCGGATCTCATCTGCTCTCAGACTCCAAATCTAGCATTCTTTTCATTATACTTCAGCTAAGTCACTTCCTCTATAAATTAAGTATAAAGTGTCCAGGATTAATTTTTATTCATAACACCACCATGTTTGAAGCACCCTCATTGATCAGTTTAGGCACATTTTAGAGATATAAGTAATCCATAGGCAGAGAAAGCAAATTTTCCTAAAGAAAACATAGTACAGAGTGTACTGGAATTCAAGGAAAGAAGTCCTGAGTTCAGACCCCACTTCAGATAATTACTGTGTGACTCTGGTCAAGTCATTTAACTCCTTTAGCCTCCGTTTCCTCATTTGTAAAATGGATATAATAACAGCTACCTCACAGGGTTATTAAGAGGATCAGAAGAGATGACACATATAAAATACTTTGCAAACACATGAATGTTCTTTATAGTAATAATAGCATTATGAAAACATAAAAATATTGTTGTCAATAAACACATTTGTATTAAAGGCATGTGCTTAAGGAAGAACAACCTTCCCTTCAACACCACATTCTTACTTTTTAATGTATTGGCTTTTTTCATATTTTCTGAAGGATTCAAGATTCTTTTGCAACTAAGTGTAAAAATATCCACTTTCCATGGAAATTTTCTTTCTCAAAAATGCAGACTGTGGTTCAAAAAACCTGTGATCTGGCATATGCAATTTCAACTCCAAACACAGACTTGATTTGTTATCTCTACTTAAAATCTGTTCCTTGATACTAAATGTTGGTATGAGTGTGCATAAAAAAAGAGCAACAGACAGCAGTTGCCTTCCAATGTGGCTAGCTAGGCTAAGAATGTGTTTGGAAAATTCCAGTACTTACTGCTTTTTATTTTTCCTTTTATACCTTCTTATAAGCAAGCATATTTGTATCTTTTCTTGCAAAAAAAAATTGGCTCAGACCCCTGATCTCTGGATACTTGTCAACCCCACAGCAACTCACTGACCTCTGAACTGAGTTAGAGATTTTAAATGCTAACTCCTCTTAAATTTTTCTGTCTGACAAAAAAGTTTAAGTGACTTGGCCAGGGTCACACAACTAAGAAGTGTCTGAGGCCACATTTGAACCTAGAACCTTTCATCTCCAGGCTTGGCTCTCTATACACTGAGCCCCTCAACTGCCCCTCCTAGTCTCACTTTCCATCAGGAACACCTGACTTCAATCAGTTTTTCCTTTTAAGAGTTTTGGGGAGACAAACAGAGTTAGCCTCAGCTTTCTCTTCTCCTCAGTCACATAAATCAGAGACTCCAAATGACTTGAGTTTCACTCACCTAATTTCTCCTGTCAAATTAATAATCCTTATTTAACCATCCCTTAATTTATAGTCATATAAGTTATTTTAAAGGATCTTCTATTATATTCTGTGTCTTTGAAACTATATTTCTTGATACTCATTTTTTCATTTTTTAATAAATAAAATCATTTCACTGCCACTTTAAAATGTTTAACAGAAGTCGTAAGGAACTATTGGGAGTTCTTGAGCAAAAGAATGGTATGGCCAAACTTATGACTTAGGGCTATTTGGCAGTTGTGTGGAAGACAGATTAGAAAATGATAGAGAACAGAACTACAGGACATCAAATTGGAAGCTATGACAGTCATCCTGATAAAAGGTAATAAGATGTGTTAGGAAGACCTAAGTTCAGATCTGGTCTCAGACACTTCCTACTTGTGTGACCCTGAGCAAGTCATTTTACTTCTGATTACCTAATAAAAGGATCTACTGAGACCACTGGAGAATGGCAAACCACTCTAGTATCATGACCAAGAAAATTCCATTGGATTAAACTCTGACACTTTGTAGCTGTGTGTCTCTGGGCAGTAACAGAGAAGTGAGCACTTCCTTGGCACAGTGGATAAAGTGTCAGAGCTGCCATCAAGGAGACAAGTTCAAATCTGTCCTCAGACATTTACTAGCTTGGTGACTCTGAACAAGCCATTTAAGATTTATGTGGATCAATTTCCTCATATGTGAAATGGGGCTGATAATAATAGCCCCTACCTCCCAGGGCTATTTCAAGGAACAAACAAGATAATATAAAGCACTTATCATACTGCCTATCACATAGTAATCACTATATCAATAATAATCATCAATTATTATTATTACTAATTATAGTGGGCAGTAAGTGAATACTGGGCAGCTAGGTGGGGCAATGGTAGAGTGCAAAGCTTGGAGTCAGTAGGACTCATATTCCTGAGTTCAAATCTGGCCTCAAACACCAGTGGCAAGTCCCTTCACCCTCTTTGCCTCAGTTTCCTTATCTGGAAAATGAGAGGAGAAGGTAAAGGCACACAACTCTAGTATCTCTACCAAGAAAATCCAAAATAGGAAGAAACAGCTTCAAGAAGAAAGTTGGCCTCAAGAGTCACCTTCATGAAGCTCGAGTCATCATCTTGACCTGCCTCTTGAAGGGAACTTGGGTGAATGGATAGCTGGCTTTCCCTTCCTGTCTTCTGGAGAGAGTTTAATTCTGGTTGAAGTTCAACAAGTCCTGGTTGAGTTGACACTGGAGCAATATTTAGTTAGAGAAGTTTATGTTTTCTCTACCCTTTTGTATTTCTCTGCTTGCACTCTTTCCATCTCTTTTGTAAATAAAAGCTATTAAAGTCATTTCAACTTTGAGCAATAATACTTTGAATTGGTGACCACATTATTTATAATTTTCATATATTTAGTCAAACCATTAATTTTTAACATTTACGTTTTTGACATAACTGAAAAAAAATGACTGAACATTCAACAAATGAAAGAGTGACCAAGAGTAAATAATAGCAGTTGTAGAGGGGCAGATTTATATTTAATATGAGTAATGATAATAATAATAACATTTACATAACTCTTTAATATTTGGGAAAATGCTTTACAAATATTATCTTATTCCATCTTCACAT
Organism: Monodelphis domestica; assembly: GCF_027887165.1. NCBI lineage: Eukaryota > Metazoa > Chordata > Mammalia > Didelphimorphia > Didelphidae > Monodelphis > Monodelphis domestica. Next base: position 451,720,094 of record NC_077228.1, read on the forward strand.
CTAACCAGTAGGTGCTATTATTATTATTCCCATTTTAGAGATGAGGAAACAGAAGCAGACAGAGTTTAAATGACTTGCCCAGAGTCACTAATATTTAAGCTAGTGGGCTAGTATTTAATAGTAAGTATTTAAGGTTGAATTTGAACTTGTCTTCCTGACTCTAAACCCAGCACTCTATCCACTTTGCTACCTAGCTCCCTAATAATCATAGCAGCACAAAAATAGAATGGATTGCCTTGGGAGAGTTATATGTATACATACATACATATCAACACATGTGTGTATAGATCCTAACACACAGGTACACAGTACCTCTTAGAATGGGCACATTTGTTAGGTATTTTATAAAAGACATCCTTATAGACATATGGGCTAGACTAATGTCTAATTCTGAGCTTCTATGATTCTGTAACTGATACATCTATTTTCTTGTTAGTTATTCAGATTCTTACTTAGAAGAGATCTTCTCCTTCTGATGCCACTTATGATAGACATAAAACAACCAATGATATTGTGTATGCGACTCTAAAGACAATAGTCATTTTGAGAGCCCAGAAATGACTGTTTGGAGAAAGCGATCATGTTTCTGGAGGTGGGGAAGGGTGTTTCCTTTGGCACAAACTCAAAACTTAAATTAGATATCCAAGTGCTTTGTATCCACAATGAAGGCTGAATCTAAATGGATCATCATGCCAAGGTTACATAAAGTTGAATGGCTAATCTACCAATTTCTCCATAAATAGAGACATTCAAACAAGATCTTGAAAGAATCAGCTTTTCTAAAATAGTCCTACTGTGCAAATGTTTTGGCCTCCATTGCCTGGCCAAGTCTCATCCTTCTTTTTCTTCATAACCCAAAATTAAGAGTTGGAGACACAGTAGAGGAGGTCTCAGAGAAGAGAAAGTTTCATTGGGATAGGAAGCAAGTTTAGTATTAGAGCTGAAGTGTTGCTTCCAAGAATGAAATATAGATATTTAAGTCTCAGTCATGATTTCTCATAAATTAGATACATTATGCAATTGATTAATTAGATTATTTTTGTTTGAAAATATATCATGGGGGGCAGCAAGGTGACTCAGTAGATAGGGAGTAAAACCTAGAGAGGAAAGTTCTGGGTTCAAACACTTCCTGTATGATTGTGGGCAAGTCATTTAACCCTATCTGGCTAGTCTTAACCATTCTTCTGCCTTGGAACCAATACTTGGTAATAATTCTAAGACAGAAGGGAAGGGAAAGGAAGGAAGAACGAAAGGAAGAAAGAAAGGAAGAACGGAAGAATGGAAGAAAGAAAGAAAGGAAGAAAGAAAGGAAGAAAGAAAGAAAGAAAGAAAGAAAGAAAGAAAGAAAGAAAGAAAGAAAGAAAGAAAGAAAGAAAGAAAGAAAGAAAGAAAGAAAGAAAGAAAGAAAGAAAGAAAGAAAGAAAGAAAGAAAGAAAGAAAGAAAGAAAGAAAGAAAGAAAGAAAGAAAGAAAGAAAGAAAGAAAGGAAGAAAGAAAGAAAGAAAGGAAGAAAGAAAGGAAGAAAGGAAGGAAGGAAGGAAGGAAGGAAGGAAGGAAGGAAGGAAGGAAGGAAGGAAGGAAGGAAGGAAGGAAGGAAGGAAGGAAGGAAGGAAGGAAGGAAGGAAGGAAGAAAGGAAGGAAGGAAGGAAGGAAGGAAGGAAGGAAGGAAGGAAGGAAGGAAGGAAGGAAGGAAGGAAGGAAGGAAGGAAGGAAGGAAGGAAGAAAGGAAGGAAGGAAGGAAGGAAGGAAGGAAGGAAGGAAGGAAGGAAGGAAGGAAGGAAGGAAGGAAGGAAGGAAGGAAGGAAGGAAGGAAGGAAGAAAGGAAGGAAGGAAGGAAGGAAGGAAGGAAGGAAGGAAGGAAGGAAGGAAGGAAGGAAGGAAGGAAGGAAGGAAGAGAGAGGGGGAGGGCAGGGCAGGGAAGGGCAGGGCAGGGCAGGGAAGGGCAGGGCAGGGCAGGGAAGGGCAGGGCAGGGCAGGGAAGGGAAGGGAAGGGAAGGGAAGGGAAGGGAAGGGAAGGGAAGGGAAGGGAAGGGAAGGGAAGGGAAGGGAAGGGAAAAATAAAGAGAAAAACTATCATGACATCACTGCAATCTTTATGTCAAAATTGAATGGCTGACATCTTACCTCAAGATTTTCTGTCACTTCTAGGCTTTTATTGCTAGGAATTAGAGACAGAAAAATAAGAATAGCTAACATGAATGTAGTGCTTTAGGTTTGCAAAGTACTTTACAGATATTATCTCATTTGATCCTCACGATAATCCTGGGTAGAGAGTGCTAAAAATACTCTCATTTTTGAGATGAAGAAATTGAAGTTGACTTATCAAAGGGTCACATAGCTAGTAAAATGCCTAAGGCAAAATTTGAAATTGGGTATTAAGAATGATTTAGTAACCTACTTCTGTATACATCAAAATTACTAATCTAGGAAGAATCTAAAGATGACATGACCAGGAGAGAAGGGCAATGGTGAATCTATTTATACCATAAATTCAGTCTATTCAATGCAATTGAATTCCATTTGTTGCAACTTTCAAAGAGGGCTAAAATTATTTCAAAATATATAGCCTCTGTGACATATATGAACAAGGAAATGGCACATACCAAATCACAGCATTTTAGAACTAGAAAGGACTTTGTGAAATCATCTAAACCAAATCCCTCATTTTATAGGGGAGGAAATCCAAGTCCAAGAAAGATGGAATGACTTACCAAAGGTAATATAGCTATTAATCAATGGAACTGGTATATTTCTTACAGTCTAGTTGATATTCTTTCTACTATACAACACTAACTGCTAACATTTTAAAATGGATTTATTATAATAAATACAAGTAATTTTGATTGCCTAAAATTCACAAAGTGAACCATTGAAGGTATAGAAAGTAAGTTATTTTCAAATATTTACAGTTCCTTGAACCTTGTTCCCTTTCAGTGTCTTACTCTCACCCAGACTAAAATTCAACATGGGAAATCAGCCCAAGAATTCTCTGAAGAATATAGCAATTGAAGACTAAAATAAAACAATCCAAAAATAAAGAAGTTGTCTAATGAGACCAATTCAGATGCACAGTAAAACTCCAAAACCAATTTAATTTTTAAAAGTATCTACAGTTGGGAACAGGGAGATGGCAGTGGGTTGAGAATCAGACCTAAAGAAAGGAAATTCTGAGTTCAAATTTAGACTCAGACACATCCTAACTATATCACCCTGGGCAATTCAATTTACCCCAGTTGCTTAGCCCTTACTACTCTTCTGCCTTGGAACTAATACATAGTATTGATTCTAAGACAGAAAGTAAGAGTTAAAAAAATTATATATATATATATATATGTATATATATATATATATATATGTTGGAAACAAGAATAGTTAGCAAAAAAAAGCAAATATAAAATTATGAGACCTGGTAATGTAGAAATTCTTCACTAATCAAGATTAAAATGATCTGAAGTTATTGTGGAATGTTAATAAATTTGAATAAAGATTTTTCTTCCTTTCCGTATCTTCCAGTAACTTCATAAAAAAACAAAAGGATCAAAGAAGTAGATAGGGTTACTGTTTGGGGTAGATGAGATGATAGCAACTGAAAATAGATAGAAGGATTAGTTTCTTGATTTTTATCTTGCTTCTGTTTTAACCCCAACTACAATAACTTTTGGACTTGAAAGAACAGGACAAAATTGGCTACTAAGATAAATAAGGAGATAGTAAAAAGAACATCTAGTTGCCCTTAAATTCCAATAATCTGCCTCAGAAGAATTAAATCCTCAAGTACAGAGAGAACCCATAGATATGGGGCTGTTTCTATATTTTAAAATTGCTAAAAATGAAAGACGTAATTCTTCAGAAGTGTCTTTTTTTAAGGTGGGAAGAAAAAAACCCTAAAAATTGTAGGATTTCTAAATAAATTATAGAATTCAGTATAGTACTAAACAGAGAGTTAATAGACATCTAGGAAGAAAGCAATGATGACATAGAATTATTTTGTTTTCATCCAGAACAATTATGCCTCTCATAATTTTTTTTTATATGACTACCAGACTGCTAGATCAAGAGAATGCTATACACATATTGGTCCCACATTTCAACTAAGTATGTGATAAAGTATTTCTTTCTACTGTTATAGAAAAGATTAAGAAATATGGCCATTATAGTAAGTAGCATTCGATGACAAAGAATGGAGGATGAAGATTCTGATACAACTGAAGAAAAGAAAAAAAAAGACAAAACAGCAACTATCCTTTGATCTTCCTGATGGCATCAGGGGAAAAGGGTGAGTGTTGAGGAAGACTGGCTATAGGCCAATGGGAAAAACACATAAACCAATAAAAAAAAAATAAGTAAAACCCTTTGCAGGAAGTTTTTCTCTGATAAAAATCTTATTTCCAAAATAAATTAAGAACTAATATAAACTTATATGACTAAGAGCCTTTCCCCAATCAATAGTCAAAGGTTATAGTTTTCTGAGGAACACATCTAAACTAATAACAGTCAAATGAAAAAAGTTCTAAATCACCAATAATTAGATAAATGTCAATTAATATGATTTTGAAGTTCCACTCACATCAATCAGATTAGTAAATTTGACCTAACAAAAGGGAGGAATTAACGATTGCTGGGAGAGCTGTTGGAAAAAAGGTCCATTAATGCACTGTTGCAGGGACTTTGAATTAGTAGTTCCATCTCTGAAAAATAACTTGGAACCATGGCCCCACAATTACTCAACTGTGTATACCCTTTTACTGAGCAATACCATTAATGGGTCTCAGCTACCCTAAAATCAAAGAGTAAATTACTCATATGTACAAACATATTTATAGCAGTTCTTTTTTATGTTGTCAAAAAACTGGAAACTAAGGGTATGCCCATCAACTAGGAAATGGCTAAACAAATTATGGCATATGAATATGATGAAACATTGCTATTGGAAATGATGAGGAGGTCTGTTTTAAAATTATTTATTTACTTGTTTGTGACATTAATATATGTACTTAACCCCCTCCCCACTAGAGAAGGCATCATTTGACCAAAAAAAAAGATATATGTATATATAAAACTATATCATTTCTATTTATCAGTTCTTTCTCTGGAGGTGGGCATACATAATTCATTCTTCAAACAGTATTTCTGCTATGGAATATAATGTTTTCTTGGTTTTGCTCATTTTATTCCTCATAGTTTAACACAGGTCTTTCCATGTTTTTCCAAAATTAACCTGCTCATCATTTCATATAGCACAGTACTATTCCACCATAATTATATGCCACAACTTGTTAAGTCATTCCCCAATTGATGGACATCCCTTCAATTTCCAGTTCTTTACCACCACACAAAGAGTTGTAAATATTTTAAAATACATAGATTCTTTTCCTTTTTTCCTGATGACCTCAGGAAATAAACCTAATAGCGGTATTGTTGGGTCAAAAGGTATACACAGGTTTGTAACTTTTTGAGCATAATTCCATATTTCTCTCTAAAATGGTTGGATCAGTTCACAGTTCCACCAATAGGGTATTAGTGTCCTCATTTTTTCCATGTCCCTTCCAAAATTCATTATTTTACCCTTTTTTTTCATTTTAGCCAACCTGATAAGTATGAGATATCTCAGCGTTATTTTGATTTAGATTTTTCTGATTAATAATGACTTAGAGCATTTTTCATATGATATATAGCTTTGATTTCTTCATATAAAACCTGTCTGTTCATCTTTTGACCATTTATCAGTCAGAGAATGACTCATGTTCTTATATATTTGACAAAGTTTTCTATATACTTTAGATATAAGAACTCTTTTGAAACTCCCAAGGTAAGGAGAAAATGTTACATGCAACTAGAACAGGGACTGTTTTAAATAAAGTGTTTCCCTTTACTTGGGAAGACTTGCATAAACTGATGAAGATTAAAGTGAGCAGAACCAGGAGCATAATTCATGCAATAATATTATAAAGACAAAAAGCTTTGAAAAACTTAAAAGCTTTGATCACCCAATGACCAAGCACAATCCCAAAAGAATTCAAACACACTACACACCTCCTAAAAGAAAGGGAATGGATTCAAAGTACAGATTGAAACCACCCATATACATGTATGGATATGTGTAAATATGACATGACCAATGTGGGAATTCATTGTGCTTTACTGTGTATATTTGTCAAAAGAGGGATTTTTCCCCCCAATGGAGGTGAGGCAAGAAGAAGAGATGAATTTTCATTATTGGAAATAAAATAAGGAATGGAAATAAGCCACTGAACAAGAAGGAGTAAATGTTAAAGGGAGAGACAACTTCTATTCTCTTCCCATTTGCCAAGCATGTGCAAACTCAGTAGAGCATCTTTCTTGTGCTGTCCATGAGGTGAAGGAGGAGTCTCTCTGCCCCTGGCAGTAATGGTAGCTCCTTGTACATGATGGCAGACATACGTGCTCCCTAGATAAACCTAAGCTTGGATCTTATGTCCCTAGTTTAGGTCATCTGCTTCATATTTCTTTTCCTGAGCATAGGTAATTGAACAACAATCCTGAAACATATTACCAGCCTTGAAGTCAATCTAGTGAGTTTGAGAAGTTGAGTCAGTTAATAAGTTTTAAGCACTTATTGTGGGCTGGGAACCATGAGTCTCCAGCTAGAGCTGACGGGCAACAATAGTTTTGGATGAACCCAAAATGTGGCTATAGCATGTGAGTGTTTTGTCTATTAGGCTTTTTTTTTCTTTTTTGCAAGAAGAAAGTAAATACCTGTCTTATACCTGACCTACCTTGGATGTTGAGTATTTTTATGTGATGTTTCAGATTAGACTCTAGACAGGAGCCAAATCTGAACTTTCTTTAAATTATTTTCTCTGGGGCTCTGGAGTAAAAAAAAGGGTCTTGACCCTTGGCTTTGGAAGTCATGTTCCCTGAGAATTTAACCCAGTCTGAGTGTGAAGCCAGATCAAGGACTCCTTAGTGGGTAATGGTCCCCCCAATGCTTCTGAACCAGTGATGAGGTATTATTTTAGCAGCTCAGTGGTCCCATTCATGCGATTTCTGAATAATGGACAAAAAGAAAGCCTCCATGTTCATATTTTAAGTACCATGCAAAGGGAGTGCAAAAATTCCAGAGTCCTCATATCCCCAGTGCCACCATTTCCCTCTCTGGCTCTTCTTCCTTCTTTTCCTTTAACCTCTTCTAATGACTACTTCTTACCTCACCTACCCTGGTCTTAAACTTATACTACTCTCCCAAAAATAGGGACTAGGAAAAGATCTTAAGGCTAATTATAAGATTGTTCCCAAGAGGAGTTTTGAAGGATCTATCTAATGACACCAGATGGGGATGTTCTTGTACTTTTTAAAAGTCTTAATTTATTTCATTTGGAAATTAATTTTGTTGTCTTCTACTTGAATTTTTTTACTTTGATTGAAAGACATCTGGTTGTTCTCAATAGTTCTTATTTAACCCATATAGAAGCTCTTCCATTCCTCTGTTCTGTCCAATCTATAACTTAAAGACCTTCCTTAATGAAAATACTCATTAATCACTCATTCAAATGTGTCATCTTGTGATTACCATTTTCTCATTGAAGCATTTCCTACATTTATTCAGTGATAACAAACACTTCCTCCTATAGAGGAGGTTAAAGTAGAGAAGAATATTATTGCAGTTGCAGAGCAGAGGTGACAGAGAGAGGAGGGGCCACACTGGGAAAGAAAACTAACAATAAACATTTGTTTAAGTCCCAGAAGAAGGTCTCAAGATTTTAGTGGGGAATGTTTAATCCATTTGTATGTCAGAAAGCCAAATGAATCATGAGCATCTGCTAGAACAGTCTAGAATGCCCAGATTGAATTTAAATTCAAATAAATCACTATCTATCTATCTATACATACATACATACATATATATATATGCATATATATATATATATATATATAATAGGACTAGTAGAAAGTCTTTCCATCAGATCTGGTCATTAAAAATCTGTCTGTTCCTTAGCAAGAAGCAAGCAGTTCATGTGTAGTATATGTCCACTTGTGTAAGCAAAGAAGGTGTTCAGCCATCCCCTTCCAATAATTACACTCCAATTTTGACTTCTCTTCCATGAACCTGCCTATAGGATGACCTAGAATATTTGGGGAATGATATTCTTTTAATAAGCAATTTTGATGTTTCTCACACCATATCATCCCAGTCTTGTCAAAAGGTGGTGGTATATATAAGGTTGCTCACATATCCTGCAATTCTGATATGGAAAAGAGAATACTAAAAATAAGGCGATTGATATATAGTTTATAATCAAAAGGATTCCAAATAAAATTTGTCTGAAAAATCATTATTGGACAAAAAGCAACTGCCAGTCCCAAGAATTATGGGAAAAGATTAGTCTAAAACTTGATTTAAGCAATGAAAGAGAATGTTTGAATAGTGAATCTTCAAAAATAAATTTCAAATGACTCATATGTATGTAACAACCAGAGCCTCTTCCTAATTGGATTCTGAAAAGGCTCACCCTTCAAAAAATAAATCTACCTCTACACTGAACTGCTGGCTCATTCATCACCCTTAATTCTCCCTTTCTCTCGTTATGTTCATTATATTCAGGGAGAGTCCTTTGTGAGGTCTATGGAAAGGCAGATGATCTTCATTTTCAATTCGTTGCTCATTACTGCTTTCTAGTTTTTGTTTGTTTGAAATCACAGCCTCAATTCTCCCCACTTGAGTTTCTTTACACTGCCGCTCTTCATCTTTCAAAGATGCAAGAAGTCATCTGTGAAAGAGTATCACAGGAGGTCTGTTTTTTCCCCCCTATTCATGAAAAGGAAGTGAAGACAGGCATTTAAAGCAATCCTCTGATCCAGCAGAAGAGAGAGAAAGGAGAGGGCTTAATGACTATATGTATTTTGCAAAACAAATTGTGTGTGGCATATAAAGAAGAAAGCAGTCTTCTCAAAATAAAAACTGATTGTCCTTTGTCAAATGGCAATATTGGAATGACATCATCTTAGCATTGGATGGGAACCTCAGAAGTTATCTGATAGTCCAACCCCTGGCTGCAGAAGAATTCCCTCTACAATAACCAGCAGGTGTTCATCTAGACTGAGTTTGAAGAGAGTAATCATATGCCTCTCAAGTCTTTTCTCCTTCATTACGAGAAGTAATCAGCTTCTGTCTTATTCATATTACACCTGGAGCATTTCACTGAGTTCTGGAAACCACATTTTAGGCTTTGCACCCAGAGTAGGGCAAGCAAAATGGTGAAAAGTCAAGTGAGAACTGATTGAAGGTTTGGGGGGAAAATTCTTGAGGAGCTGGGTGGTACAATGGTTAGAGGACTGGGCTTGGGATCTGAAAGATTCCTCTTTCTGAGTTAAATCCAACCTCAGATACTTACTAGCTGTGTAACCCTGGGCGAGTCATTCAACTCAGTTTACCTCACTTCCTCATCTGTCAAGTGAGCTAGAGAAGGAAATGGCAAAGCACTCAAATGATCTTTGCCAAGAAAACCCCAAATAAGGTCAGGGGGAGTGGGGCACTAAAAATGATTGAATCACAACAACACTGGGTCTGTTTATCCTTAGAAGAGAGCACTTATTGGGAGCCCAATTGACTACAAATACATGGAGTACTGTTGCGTGGAAGGAAAATTAGACTTGGTCAGATTAGCTCCACAGGGCAAATTTAGGAGAAATGGTCTGCAAGGGAGATTTTAAAAATGCCTTCTTTCATAACTAAAGATATGCAAAAGCAAAATGGACAATGGATTCTTTCTCCTTTGAAGTCTTCAAGGGAAAGATAGATAACCACTTATTCAGGTTATTGTAAATAGATTTATAGTTTGAGTTTCTTTTCTTTTTAAACCCTTACCTTCAGTCTCAGAATCCATGCTAAATACCAGTTCCAAGGCAGAAGAGTGGTAAAAGGTCAAAATTGAACTCAAGTCTTCTTGACTCCGGGTCCAGGGCTCTATCCACTGAAACAACTAATTGCCTCCTAGGCAAATAGCGACTTGCCCAAGGTCTCTTAGCTAATAAATATCTGAGTCTGTATTTGAACTCACATCTTTCCTTACTCCAGACCCAGTGAGTTCTATCCACTGAGTCTTCTAGTTCTTCTGCCTAGCGCATAGTAGGTGCTGTATTAAAAACAAAAATTAAACCCCCCCCCAAAAAAAACCCCTGAAATTTAAGAATGTCTCAAAGGGTCAAGAAAGTTTTTTGTGTTAATTGACAAACCTAAACAGGGAGTGGCAACAGACAACACTCCCTACCAAAACTTCAATGAGGATACCTGGGAGACTTGGTTCCAGGGACTGCTGGGTAAAGCAGAAATGCCATGTAGGAGATACATACCAGGTTGCTATAGTAGAAGCAGTATCTTCTGGTAGCTATGCACAGAGCATGAATATTGCTTAGTAAGGCTATTCAGGACTCTGAGGGAAAATTGTACATAGGCAGGTGTCGGGCATTGTTATTTCCCAAGAGTGGTTGTGAACCCTAATTGTTTTATTTGCCTTGTAAATCAGCCTTTTCATTGAGTCTTGAGATGTAAGGGTTGCTGTTAACAGCAAATTGGTGTTAGTGAATTTCTCAAGATTGCCTAGGTGAGGACTATGAGATGTTGGAACCCTTTAGGCACTTAGAGAACCTCTGACACCAAGGTAACAGGAATAGATCTTTTTTAAGCACCTGACAGGTCTGTGAGGCAGTTAGACCATGGAGTGGACAGTTACTAGACTGTGAGTTGTGTAGATTTAAATTGGAATCCTATCTTGGGTGATTCCTAGCCATGTAGCCTTGGTGATGTTACTTGCATCTCTCTCAGCCTCACTCCTAAAATGGGGCTAATACTAGCACCCACCTCACTGTTCTGAGAACCAAATGAGATATTGTATAAAGAGCTTAGCAAAACTGAGTAGGAAGGACGGAGATGGAAGCCAAGAATGCCCTAGGATCTCTGCCTTTGGAGCCCAGGAAAGTTACTAATAGTAAAAAGATGCAAAATTCAAGAGATATTGGAAGCTAGACCTCCAGGGAGGAGCCAGCAAGGACCTCTGCTTTCTAACCCCAGCCTGGGAGAGGCATTGATTGACCAGTGGCCATATGGTATAGACATAGCCTTCCTTTGATCCCTCTCAGTCTGAAGGTCCTGGTAGGAAAACAGAAACCAGCAAGAGGGGACAAGTGGGTTTTGATGCTTAGAACAAAAACAAAAAATGGAAGGAGAAAAGCTAGCAGTGACTGGCTCTGTGGACAATTGAAAAAATGGAGGAGAGTGGAAAGGGCAAGGAACAAGATGGCATTTGTAGAGAATATCAGCCAACAGTACTCCCAAAGCCCATCTATGCCAGCAGCTGGCAGCTACCAGTCCAAGGGTAACTGTCCTGAACCTGGAGTTCATCTCAAGTCCTCCCACTTATACTATTGTGGTGAACCCCAGATTCAGGACAGGTACCCTTTGTAAGAATACAAGACTCCAGGGGGCAGCTGGGTAGCTCAGTGGATTGAGAGCCAGGCCTAGAGATGGGAGGTCCTAGGTTCAAATCTGGCCTCAGACACTTCCCAGCTGTGTGGCCATGGGAAAGTCACTTGACCCCCATTGCCTAGCCCTTAGCACTCTTCTGCCTTGGAGCCAATACATGATATTGATTGCAAGACAGAAGGTAAGGGTTTAAAAAAAAATGCAAGACTCCATAACTTAGCGTATAAATAAAAAGAGAAATTTATTAATTTGGTATTCTTGTTGAATTTGGCTGGGAGGACAGTCGAGGTGGGACATTGCCTCCTAGAGGAGATGAATTCTAGGCTTCTTATGCTCTCTTGACAGCAGAGGCTATGTGACCAATGATGAGGGAATGGAAGGAGGTTGGGAAGAAGTGGGGATGATTCTTATCTGATCAGGGCTAGAAGGATGTTTTGTGTCCAGAAGACACAGGGGGTGGCCAGGCATAGTTTAGGGGACAAGTAGATGTCCTAGATTACAGTCCAATGGTATCAGAGTATTATCAGAACATGTATATCAGTGTCAATCTCAAAATCTAGGGGAGAATCCAAGAGGAATATTTCTCTCAGGGGTCTTTCCTTATCATGAGTCTCTGATGTTTAGAGTCACCTTTTCCTCAGCATTAACAAGAATGCAAGGAAGGAAAGGACTTTTCCTGCTTTCTGTTTGACCTGAAAAACTTCTAGGGTTTCAGGTGTCCAAGAAAAACTCAAATCCCATATCAGTACCACTCAGAGCTCCAAATCCTTTCTTTCCTAAACAAGCATTTGAATTTGATTCCTTCTCTTCCCACACCATGATTTCCTGTACATAGATTCTTTTTAGGAGTGGCTGCTAAAGAGAATGAGAATGAATAGTATTAGCTTGTAATTATATATCTCTGAAGTCTATTGACACTGTAGTAGTGGTAATGGTATGTAACAATTTGCATGAATTAGTTTGATGGTCCCAGAAAAGCAATCATTTACATAGTGGATGGAAGTATGGGAAAGAAGGAGCAGGGTAAGGGCTGGGAGTCATGCCTAATAGCATTCCACACGTAAATTCCAATAAGGATAAAAAGAATCACACAAGGAAAATCCTAAGAATCTTCTAAAAGAAATATTTGTTTATCCTTTTAACAAAAATGTTGCTAAGAATTCTGCTAAATCCCCAGAGTCATACAAAGATAAATAAGTCCAGCTATGTGAGATTTATAGTCTAGGAAGAATGATAAGCCAGGCATAAACATAAATAAAATACAAATTTGAAAGAGAACAACATTTATTCATTCATCTTATTAACAAGTATTTAAGTGCCCACAATTTGGCTGTCTGGGAGCTTAGCACTGGAATTAGAGATATAAAATGCAACGTGGGTTCAAATCCTCAGGCACTTACTAGCTGTGTGATCACCCACAAAATGGAAATAGTTGAGGCAGCTGGATAGCTCAGTGGATTGAGAGTCAGGCCCAGAGACAGGAGGTTGTAGGTTCAAATCTGGCCTCAGATACTTCCTACCTATATGACCTTGAGCAAGTCCCTTAACACCCGTTGCCTAGCCCTTACCACTCTTCTGCCTTAGAACCAATATTGGTTCTAAGATGGAAAGTAAGGGTTTAAAAAAATGGAAATATTAATATTTTTACTACCTAACATGATCCAATTTACCAAAAAACACAGGGAAACCTTCACATGTTATGTAAATACAAATGATTAATTTTTATAAGAAGATAATGATAGAGGCAGCTAAGCTTAGTGTATTGAGAACCAGACCACAGAATGCAAAATCCTGGGTTCAAATATGGCTTTCAACACTTTGTGACCTTGGGCAAGTCACAACTCCAATTGACCAGTTACCATTCTTTTGCCTTGGAACCAATACAAGGTATTGATTCTAAGACAGATTTAAAAAAAAAAAAAGATAATCTATGTAACACAGGAATACACAGAATTGTGGAATCAGAAGAGGAAAGCTACCACATCCTAGTAGGAAACATGGTCAGGCATCATTGCCTCAGAATGGGAGAGGAGGAGTGAATTTAACCAGTGTAATCAAATAGGTGGCTCCAGCCTGAATTTGAACTAGATTTGCCTTGATGAGGGAGTCACTAAAACTGGGCTGATCCATCAGTTGCTTCCATTTCACCCCCATTGGACCTCTAGTCAGCGCTATCCTATGTCTGGTCTTTGATGATCTGAAGATTCCCCTCATTAAAACAGGATTATGCATAGCCCCTGGGCAGAGTGGACCAGGAAGGAACTGAAGGAAGACCTGACCTACCAGCCAGTTTGGGCCAGTTAAGTTAGGTGACTGAAACCGTTCACAGATCAGAGATCAGTGGTGGGTAGGAAAATGAAACTTTCCTACCGCTCCTTAGGTGTGTACTAACCAGCAGAACCTGCAGTCAGATTTCCCCATAGGCCAATTTAATTTCCTTATCTGATGAAATTCCAATCTCATTCTCATGACTCCAAAAAACAAAGAAAAATCCCATTTCCATGGAGCTCTTCACTCACTCAGAGAACACAAAAAGCATAATCTGTTCCACAAATCATGAATTCCATCCCTAAAGCAGAAAACATGAAAGAACCACAAGCACCTCCCAAGGAGCATAAAAAATAGGACTGGATTCTAGTATCACCAAGGACACGAATGGGGCACAGAAACAATTTTGCTGTATAGTAACGTGTCCTAACCCCAAGGTGCATTTGAAGTGCTCTACAATCTGTTACTACTTATTGCTAACAATCATAATAATAACGAAGGCGATAACTCTGATGAGGTACCATGAGAAATCTGCTAGAGAAGACAGAAGAAAATGAGTATCATTCTACTATATTTGGCTTCCTAGCTCCAATTAGAGCAAAGACCTCAGTTCTGGGATTCAGAGGAAATTTGTACTTGAGGAGTTAGTATAAACATGAGATTTATTATTATGTGACAGCAAGTGGGCAAAAAAAGCATAAACAAACACACACACATATATAGACACTTTTTGTTCTTGTTCAGTTGTTTCAGTTATGTCTGAGTCTTTGTGTGACTATTTGGGGTTTTCCTGGCAAATTTGGATCCTGGAATGATTTGCTATTTTCTTCTCCAGCTCATTTTATAGATGAGGAAATAAGGAAAACAAAGTTAAGTGACCTCTAATAAATATCTAGCTATACATATAAACAGCTAGTAAGAGTCTGAATTTGAACTCAGATCTTCCTGATGTTTTAAACTGTACAACCTACTTGCCAAACCCTTCCTTCTCTCTCTCTCTCTCTCTCTCTCTCTCTCTCTCTCTCTCTCTCTCTCTCTCTCTCTCTCTCTCTCTCTCTCAACATAGTGACAGAGGCTTGGCCTCACATTTGCAAAGAAATTCCCCTCAGCTCGAGGAGAAGGGAAATGTGTATGATGGCAAAAATGTCAGTAGGAATACATACTTAGAGTCTAAGCAGGGAAGTGGCTTGGTTGAGAACAGGTAAGCTATGCTACATGCCACATGTGGGATGGGGCATTCCTAATCAGACCCAGACATGAGAGGGAAATCCTCCAGGTCACGTATCCATAACCAGACTTGAATGGGAAATTTCCTCATAGGAACCAGAAATTGGTTGAAAGTTTGAGTTGGCAGTCAAGAGACCCCAGGAATAAGTGAGACTCGAAGCCCCTGGAGTCAGCCTGGAGTCTCATCCGGTCAGGAGTTGTGATTATTTAACTGCCTGACCCAGAATTATACCAAATCAGGACAGCAGAAAACTACAAACAGTCATTGCTTCTGTGTTTGTGGGCATCGGGAACACTTCACTAACTCTCTATCTGAGTCCTATCATAACGAAAGCATCAAACAGTACATTTCAAAAATCACAAATGATCACATCTGATCTGTGGTCCTAAATACTAACAACTGACTAACAATCATTACAGCTTAACTATAGGAACTGTTTCTTTAACGAGTTTGGTTTGAAGGAGTTACCAGTGAAACTTAGTGGCAATTACACAGAAGAGCTCACACACATAAAAAAGTCCTTAGCAGACCACTAGCCCAGCAGAGCCCCCCTCAGGCAGACTCCAAGATCCTTCACTTGGAAGAGGATTTGGGGTGGGGGGTGGCAAAGAGACTTTTTGAATGTTCTCATTCAAATTGTCATTTTGTTCCATACAGAAAAAATCCTCTAGGCTAGTTCTTGGGTTTTGTGAGATTGATGTCCATTTTTATGAAACAGGGCAACTAGGTGATGCAGTGAGTGGATAGAGTACCAGGTCTAGAATCAGGAAGCTCTGATTAATCAGATTAATACTAGTTTGTGTGATCCTGGGCAAATAGCTTAATCCTACTTACCTCAGTTTCCCCCTCAATAAAATCTAGTCTACTTGTAGTTCTAGTTGTCTACTTCCCTATCTATAAAATAAACTAGAAGCAAAAATGGCCATCCACTCTAGGATTTTGCCAAGAAAACCCAAAAGGGGTCACAAAGAGATCAACACGACTGAAAACGACCAAACAATAATACAATAGGAAGTATTATCAAGTCCACACAACCAAGTGGCCAACAAGAAGCCCAGGACCATATGATTGTACAAGACCATAGAGTATCAAGGATATGCTGGCCTTGAATCAGCATTTTCAGGTCCTCACCCATGTATCAGATTTGGTCTTTCAGGAACCATAGTTAACTGGGCTTCTGTAAGAGACTCATAGAGCTCTTAGGAGGCAGCTTCACGCTTCCAATGTCAATAGTAGTAGACCCAAAGGCACCTGGTGGTTTGGTGTTCCTAGACTAGAGTGGAAAGTGACTGAGAGGCCCTGGGAATGCTCATAAAATGACAGCTCCAGGTTAAAGGTGGTAAGAGTACAGGTGAGATTGCTCAAAATGGCAGTTGGAGTGTGAGTGTAAAGCAGATACCATAGAATAGATGGTTGGCTACCCTCTAAGCAACAAGACTAGAGGGACCTGTAGCTGGGTTCTGCTTATCCATACATTGTCCCAGGTGGCATTAATAGTGGGACACACTAAAAGAGTAAGACAAGTGGCATAGTTTGCAGAGGGACAGGCAGAGTCAGTACTGCTTAGGAGGCTTTACCAAATAGATCACACAGTGGACCAAGGTGTTGGCTTGAGGAAGGACAGACATGATGGTGGGCTAAAAGCTGATTGAAGTAACCCCAAAAGGAATGGTAAGCATTGTCCAATTTAGGGTGCCTAATAGAGGAATCAGATAAAAGTGATTCCTGATGACTTGGTGAAGTTGTCAGCTGAAACAGTGACTTCAGCAAGGTGGATATTATAAAGATTAAAATTTAGGGGAGACGGGGAAACTGAGGCATCTGAGGCAGGTAGAAATTAGTTTCTCTCTACAAGGAGTATTATATTTTTTAGAGGTTTATTGAAGATTAAGGATTAAAGAAAATACAGGATAAGAGACACATGTCCAGGCCATAGAGTGGCCTAGACACAACCTCACCTACATTATGAAAAAAAGCCATGCCTGCCCCAAAATGGAAGTCCAAGAGCCAAGAGCACTTAAAAGCCTTTGAATCAGCTTAAATACCTTCTCAATCTTGGCCCAGGTGAGATTACAAGGCATTCTGGGGAAGTGGAGCAAAGGCTCATGGGGATTGTAGTCCTGTATTCGAGTCTGTTTTTTACATTTCTCTGTTTGATCATTTGAAAAAAATTAATTTTTTCCGAAGGATCATGAAAACAATCAATTTAAAGATTACAATAATTTGAGGATAAGAGAAACAAAAGAATAAAACCAATAATTGCTGAACGCATTGACAAAAAGCCAGTTAGGGGGCAGTCCTCTTTGGCATGAAAGTACAGATACAAATAAATGTTCAATCAACCACACCCAAAGTTCAATTTTGTGCAACTTGTGGTCTGGAGGCTTCTTCATGGTGGCTTCTCCAACAGTTCAGTTCTGGATTCAGAGAGGTAGCATCTTCTTTACCTAAAATTCTTCCCAAAAGGAATTTAAACTTTGCAATTTAAATAATGATATTTTTTTACATTTCCCCGTGTTGTGGGTGATTGAAAGATATAGAATCAGTTAGGGATGCATGGCTGAGGTATGAGGTATATGAATCAATTGGCAAGAGATATTAAAAAGACATCAGAAAAATCAAAAAGATAAAATACAAGGCTTTCTCACCAAAAATGAGATCCATTTCCTCTTAATATCTGGCCATGCTCCACTGTGAGTAGAAGGCAAATGAATTGAACATGGTTAACAATATTTTTTTCATTTTTTAAAAATACAGTAGTACAAATATGTAGTTACCAAAATCTCCAAAATTCTCAATAGCCCAATTAATTGCAATAGCAAACAAACACACTTTCATATTTCACATAAGTTGCTGTATGACATTTTTAAAACCTATGAATTGATGGATATTTGTCACAATTTTTACAAACATAGCAATCTTTCAACCTTGGTATTTAACCTTTTTTTTTTAAACAAAGTAAAACTCATTAGGGTTAAGAACATAATCAAGAAATCTATATATCATTCTGGTGCAAGTAAAGTAGTGAGCTGAAGAGTATAAATAAAGGGGTGCTCCTTTTTCGGAGGTTTATGGGAATACAAATGCCCTGAGATTAACTGCCCAACTTCCATTCACATATTTAGAAATGCGGGAAGGTTGGGGGTTATAAAATGTATTTCACTTCAGCTAATGGGCCTTAGGGCAGGCAAAAATAACCAGATTATTAAAAAAATTCCAAAAATCATATTAAAAAAACCCTTAAAATCATTTGAGATATTTAGCACATTAAATTTTCCAAAGTGGTCGCCAAACTGCAAAAATTAAAATTTAGGGGAGACGGGGAGACTGAGGCATCTGAGGCAGGTAGAAATTAGTTTCTCTCTGCAAGGAGTATTACATTTTTTAGAGGTTTATTGAAGATTAAGGATTAAAGAAAATACAGGATAAGAGACACGTGTCCAGGCCATAGAGTGGCCTAGACACAACCTCACCTACATTATGAAAAAAAGCCACGCCTGCCTCAAAATGGAAGTCCAAGAGCCAAGAGCACTCAAAAGCCTTTGAATCAGCTTAAATACCTTCTCGATCTTGGCCCAGGTGAGATTACAAGGCATTCTGGGGAAGTGGAGCAAAGGCTCATGGGGATTATAGTCCTATATTCGAGTCTATTTTTTACAATATGAAGATTGTATGGTTGATCAGATATTTTGTGGCAATGACCCCAGAGGGGCTCAAATCCAGTCAGAGGAGGGCAAGAGACTGCCAAAGTGTCAGCAGATTGAAGCAAAGACTTATAGATACTCTTATGGTCAATGGATCTGGAATGAATGGAAAAGCAGGAGTGTTATACAAGAGAACATTTTTTAATCTTGTTTTTCAGTCATGTCCAATTCTTTGTGACCCCATTTGGGTTGTTTTTGTTTTTGTTTGGTTTTTGGGTTTTTTTGCACAAACACTGGAATAGTTTATCATTTCCTTCTTTAGCTCATTTTACAGATCAGGAACCTGAAGCAAACAGGGATAAGTGACTTGCTCAGGTTCACATAGCTAGTAAGTATCTGGGGCCAGGAACTTCCAACTCAGGGAGATCAATCCTTCTTATACGATACTCCCTACCATGTACTCTTCAGTGCAATGGCACTGGACTTCTGGCTGTTTCACAAAAAAAAAAAAGACACTCTTATCTCTTAGCTCTGGACATTCTTTCTAGTTGTCTACTATGCCCAAAATGTTCTCCATTCTCAATTCTACCTATTAAGCTCCCTAGCTCCCTTTTATATCCCATAAAATTCTCTCTTTTACTAAAAGTCTTCTCCAGTCCCTCTTAATTCTAGTTCCTTCCATCTGTTAACTATTTCCTATATATTCTGTGGATAATGTGCCTTTTATGTATCTGTTTGCATGTCATCTTCCCCATTATATTGCAAAGTCCTTGAGGGAAGGGACTGACTCTTGACTCTTTGTATCCCTGGTGTTTAACATAGTACTGGGCACATGCTTAGTAAAGGTTGATTGATTGATAAAAGTGATGACTTTAGAGAAACTTGGGAAGACTTGTATGAACTGATGCAAAGTGATGTGAAAATAAAACAAACATTTTATATAATAACAAAATTGTATAGAAAAACAATTTTGAAAGACTTAAGACAAACCAGCAGACATGTCAATTTTGTATTTTGTTTTGCTTTACTATACATATTTGTTGCAAGAATTTTGTTTTTCTTTTTTTTTCCAATTAGGTAAAGAAAATTTGTGCAAAGGGGGAGGGAGCTCTAGCAATATGGTTACCAAAAAAAAAGGAAATAAAATAAATATTTTTAAACATATCTAAAGGAAACTGAAGATAAGCATGACTATTTTGAAAGGTATGTTAAATTTACTATGTACTAGAAAAAGCAAGATGTCCATAATAATCTTGTAGTTTCATGTATAATCCTGATTTTCTGTACTACTTTGTATATGGAAATGCTCATTCTGTTTGGTGTCTGTTAATCTTGGTAGAATTTTTTTAAGAACTATGAAATCTAAAAGTTTTTTTTAACTATATCCCCTTCCTAGTATGTGTTTGCTAACTGGCATTTTCAAGTACTTTTTTCAGCTATATTCTATTTTATAAACTATTTTCTAATTGTGATTCTTAGTTTCCACTAAAATGTATAACTGATCAGAAATCCTTGTATGAAATGTCTGTATAAGTACTGTATATATATATATATGTATAATATACATATATTTCATATATGTATAATATATGTATATTGTATATGTATAAGTATAAGAGAAGGAGGAAAACGGAGAAAGCCAATAAGCAGCTAAGAAACAGTGAAGTAAAAAAATAGGTCAGGGAACTAAAACCTGGCCTAATGATCAGACTTCTATTCTGATGTAAGAATTGAATTCTATGTGACTTTTATCAATAAGAGTTATTTTAATGTTCCCTAACATATCAGATAAAGGGATCCATGTGAATAGTGGGGGGACACTTTGCGCCAAGTTAGAAAATGAGTTGTTGTTTGTAACCCAGTGTGTGGCCCAGTCCTTAAACCTTAGGGTCCTCCAGCAAAACTAAGGCTCTGAAAGGAATAGGAGGGGTAACAAGTAGAGGGGATGACTAGAGGTAAGGTCACACTGTTGAGCCACTCAGGGGGAGAGGGATTAAAGAAAAAAAGGAGGGTTCAGCTAAATTTGTTCCTCAGCAATGCCTAATAGTTACACAGGATAAAACCTGGCCCTATTTGTCATTACAAATCAGGTCTATAGGCAGCAGATTTTTTGTTGTTCTTTTTTCCCCTTTTTCTTCTCCTATTGGCTTAGTTCAAAGCCCAGGAACATAAGTTACAGACTCTTGAGAGATATCCCAGGGAAAATATCAGGATGCAAACAGATGATTTGCCAATATGCCAAAAAGAAGACAGAGGGTTTTAGTTTTTGGATCACCTACTCACATCCTGAGCATCCCAAGACATATTGTGCTGTGCTATGCATCTGGAATATATACAAAGGAACCATATTTGAGAACATCTGTGAGGATGCCTTTTTTTTTCATTTGAAATCTTAATGGGAATTTAATAATTGCAGCAAACCTTATGCATGTGATCTGAGTACTTTGCAAGTCCAAGGATAGATGATCCGGGTGGGTGGGAAAGAGAAAAATGTGCCAGCTCTGTTAGCAGCATCCATTATCAACCCAAAATCCATTTCAACACATTATGACAACTATCTGACACATGATTGAAATTGTCTAAAAATGCAAAACTGCAAGTCCATAACACATTATGTGGGGTATTTGGATTTTATTTCTTGAGAAAATGGCTGATGGTAAAGGCAAAATACTTTGAAGTCTAATTCTTTAAATCCCTAAATTGTGAGACTAAAGTTGCCAAAGGGAATACTTCTTCATCTTAAGATTACAGTCTAATGTCTGTTAAAGCAGAGCTGATAAAATATCGTTGTGTCTTTGGCAAAGACAAATATGTTTGCTCTGTGAAAATTTCAATCCAATTATTCCCTTTATTTTGAAAGATCCTTTCATCCCAAAGGATATTATGAACAGGTATAAATAATTTTTTTTTTGTAACCAGCAAGAATTCCATTTGGCCAACAGAATTTTGTCTTTTTCCTGCTCTTTCTTGTTCTTTCTCTGAGCTGTCCACACCTTCTCTGGCAGATCACTAGCCTAAGAGAATTCAGGCATCTGCAACCAGTACCATTTCCTCCCTAACCCTCACCCCTCAACACAGATGCTCATAAAAAACCCACCACAAAGGAAATAGGAAGCAGATGAATAGCATGTCATTTATTATTTCTTTTAAGCTCACTATTCAATTCTCATTAGATCTGGTTTGAGTTCTTTTAGACTAGTGGGCCAATATTTAATTTCATGGCTGTTTGCACACTATTTAATTCCATATTATAATGGCAAGTAAAATGAGCTTGAAATTGAGTGATATGGGTTTACATCTTGGCCCTAACTCCCACCATTTGTGTAACTCTGAGCCAGTCTCTTTAACCTTTCACATTCTTAGCTTCCATGTTGGGAAGAAAAAAACAAAACTCTCTCATTGCCTGCCTTACAGGATTTTGTAAGTGCCTTATAAATCTCAAAGTAATAAAGAAATGTAATTCATTCCTTTTTTAAAAAACCCTTATCTTCAAGCTTAGAGTCAATACTGTTTATGGGTTCTGAGGCAGAAGTGCAGTATGAGCTAGGTAATTGGGCATAAGTGACTAGTCCAGGGAGTGTCTGGGGTCAAATTTGAATCCAGGACCTCCTGTCTCTAGGCATAGCTTTGGATCCACTGAGCCACCTAGCTTCCCCCATAAGTTATTCTTAATTAAACATTTTGTTTTTACTCAGTCACTTGCAACATTGGACAAGTTAACCAAATGATCAAGTAATAAATTAAAGATTCAAAAAAATTAATATTAATTAAATAAAGATTAATGAACCAATCTGAAGTTTCTTGTATTCCTGGTGCAGCTTCCCTCTTTAGGAAGGAAGGTACCTTTTTTTTCAAGATAGCTGGTTTGATGGAAAGGGAAAGAAATCAAATGTTACCAGAAAAACACTGGGAAAAGCCAGTCCTACAGAGAATAAGATAAAGATGACCCAAATGTTCTCTTCCCAGTATCTATTGCATAGGAACAAAGGAAAGGATTTTGACAATTAATAGTTGGGAAACCCCCGATTCCAAGAACTGTTTTGGTGACTATAGGACAAACCTATGTTGCCTCATTATGGGCCAGAGGGCAGAAACATGGCTTCCGGTTTATTGCTTAGAGATAGAAGTGAGTCATCCCACAGATGCTCTGGACCAGTAAGGTATAAATAAGCCAAGCTAAGCAGAGCATAGAGCTCTGCAGTGTGAGATGAGAGCTGATCTAAGTAAAGATTTTTCAGCAGATATGGGAAGAGCCCTAAGAGCATGTATTGCATTATATTGCTGAGAAGAGGACTTTTGAGGAAAATGAACTTGCCCTTTGCTTTTCCTTGCATTGCTGCCTACTCCTTGAGGGGTGACAGTTTTTAGAAGCCAGACAAGGGAGTCAACTTTGAATATTTCACATTGTCCCACAATTAAGGTTCTTGCTTTTACTGAAAGAGACAGTACTTCGTTAGCCCAGAACAGGGACAACCAGGTAAAAAGCAATCTTGACCATCAGCGAATTATTTCACATACTGTTCCTAAGGGAAATAATGGAACATGAAGGTCTGTAGTTCAGAGCCCTTAAGCGTTTATATTCCCTACACATGTGCTTCTCTGCCCTGATGAGTTTGTGATCACTATCCCTCCACAAATATTATGTATCAGTGAAAGAGGAGACTTCTGGTTTACATTTAGAATGTTATATTGTTATTATTCCTGCTTTGCCTTCTGGTAAATATGTATTTCAGATTAAGAGTTAATGAAGTTCAGGAGGCAGCTAAATAGATTGAGAGCCAGTCTTAGAGACAGGAGGTCGGGTTCAAATTTGATTTCAGATACTCCCTAGTTGTGTGACCTTGGTCAAGTCACTTAACCCCCATGCCTACTCTTCTGCCAAGAAACCAATACACAGTATTGATTCTAAGATGGTAGGTAAGGGTTTTTTTTTCCCCCCAAAGAGTTAATAAAGTTCAACTGACTGATTTGTTAAATGGGAAAATACTGGATGGAGGCTCAAGAGGTAAATATGTATTTCCCCCATTAGGGCAACCCCTAGAACTCTGAGAGGATAAAGTGTATCAGTGCTCATCTTTCCTGAGAATCTTTTAACCTTCAGAGACAATCCAGAGAGGAAAAAAAATGGAAGTAAGTAGGGATTATATGCCTACACGTCAATTAAACCTCTTCTTTAAAGAAATGCTAAGACAAAGTAGAAAGACTAGTCCTGTCCTTGTCTTTAAGTAGATGTGGCTATATCTATCTTTGAGATCTTGGGCAAATAACAATCTCTCTGCCTATTTCTGCCACTAAAATATCATTATTATTTAAGTAGAATGCCAGATAAATGTGTTTTAAAGAGACTTCTTTGAAGTCAACAAAATAGAAAGTGATAAACAGTTACTAAGCCTCCAGGTTAATTTCTCCGGAACTTCCTAGCTTTATGGTTGTGAAATTCTGGCAAAATATTCAATATCTCAGGATGCAGTGAAAATAGATTTTGTTGTAGTTAACTTGTTTTTCAATCATGTCTGACTCTTTGTGACCCCATATGTTGTTGTTGTTTCTGGCAAAGATACTGGAATGGTTTGTCATTTCCTTTTCCAACTCATTTTACAGATGAGGAAACTGAGGCAAACAGGATCACATAACCAGTAAGTGTTTGAGGTCAGATTTGATCTCAGGAAAATGGATCTTCTTGACTGCAGGTCTGACAATCTATACATTCTCCCACCTGGTTTCCCTGTGGCAATAGACATAAGTCACCAAATGTCTGGGCTACCCAGCCCCAATTCCATATTTTATTAGCAATCATGCTATATGTATAAGATTAAAGATAATATATTACAAGTCCCTCATTTTACAGATAGAGAAACTTAAACCCTGAAAGCTGAAGTGAATGGACACTGGAATGGAGATCAAAGCCAGGCCCAGTGATTTCATATCTGGTGCTCTTTCTTCTAAGGCACAGTCTGTTTACTTATTGATGTGCACATTACATCACCAAGTAAAATGTAAGCTCCCTGAGGTCAGGGAAGTTGTTTTCATTTTTGTATTAAGATCACTTTTGCCTAGCAGAGCATTTTATATGTAATGGGCACTTAATACATGCTTGTCCAATTTTCAGTTTATTTAAGAAAAGAAAACAAGCACCTCTTGCTAGAACTATAGCTCATCCCTGAAGTTTCCATTCAATTCAATTCAGCAAATGTTTATTGAGTACCAGCTGTGTCCCAGGTGCTTGGGATTCAAAGACAAAAATCAAACCATCCAGAATTCAATGAGTTTAAAGCCTGCTGATGGGCTAGGGGATTGGACAAATACAATAAATACATACAAAATGTAAAATACAATCTATAAATATATATAAATATCAAGAAAATAAATTTTTAAATAATTTCAGTAGAGTCTGGGAATTATAGCCCTATAGTTAAGAGGGAGACTTATCACTGAAAATCCTCAAGGGAAGCCTTTTAAAGGGAGTCTAGGTAGTTCAGAGGATTCAAATATGACCTCAGACCCTTCCTAGCTTCATGATCCTGGGTAAGTCACTTAACCCCCATTGCCTAGCCCTTACCACTCTTCTGCTTTGGAACCAATACACAGTATTATTTCCAAGACAGAAGGTAAGAGTTAAAAAAAAAAGATAATGGCTAACTTTTCTAGAGTGCTTACTATATTCTAGGCACTATGCTAAGAACAATATAATTTTTATATCATTTGATCCTCACAATATCCCTGGGAGTGTATAATTGGAAATCTGTTATCCTAACAACTACATTTCCCAGGAGGCAGATGTATTTTTATTCCCATTTTATAGATGGAGAAATGGAGGCAGGCAGAGGTTACATTGATAATAGCACCCAGCCCAAAGACTTGTTCTTCAAGGCACAGGATCCATCTTGATTTGTCTTATTATTACATAAACTATATTTTGGGGAATAAAACTCTACAAGGTGTGACACCCTCAGAAACAATCCTGTGGTTTAGTCAAGAATCGACTTATGTTTAAATTGCAATTACTTTTAATTATCCTAAAAATAAGCTTGGTCCCCAGAGCTCCAATGAGTGTACTTGCATTCTGATGAAGCAAAATCATAGTTGCTGGGGATTATGGCAAGAACTCCATTCTCTTCTTTTGCTACATTCTTGGGAAAGGATTTGGAAGGAAGGAAAAATAATAGGCAGGAGGTAATGCATTTCAATCAGGAAGAACTAAAACTAAATGCTGTGTGTAGCTAACCAACAGGAAGCCAGGCAAGTAGTCACAAGAGCTAGGTATTTCCAGATACCTTAGAGGCATCTTGATATTTTTCCCACATGGTTTAAATATTTATAATCTCAAGCCCCTCTTTTCAGCCCAATTCACAGTTTTGTGGTATCTATTATGTTTTCTTTTCTTTTTCTTTTTTTTAAACCCTTGTCTTCTGTCTTAGAATTGTTGTAAATATAGATTCCAGGGCAGAAGAATTGTATGGTCTAGGCAGTTGGGTAATAAATAATAATAATGATGATGATGATGATGATGATGATGATGATGGCTTATTATGTTTCCTAAGGCAGAATAAAGGACAGCTAGATAGGATAGTGGATAGAGTTCAGGGCCTAGAATAGGGAAGACTCATCTTCCTGATTTTAAATCTGGTCTCAGATATTTACTAGTTGTTTAACCCTGAGCAAATCATTGAATTCTGTTTGCCTCAGTTTCCTTATCTGTAAAATAAGCTGAAAGAGGAAATGGCAAACCACTCTCATATCTTTGCCAAGAAAACCCCAAATGGGGTCACAAAGATTCTGACACAACTGAAATAATTAAACAACAATGACAACAACAAAGTAGTAATAAGTAATCTATAGCAAATGACCCAAACTCCTCTCCTCTACTAGGCCTTTGGGACAGTAGGAATAAAGAAGTCTCTCTCTAGGATGTGAGATAAGTGTGTGTTCCTTTAGCTCAGCTATTAACCATTACTTTTCCACCCTGCTTTGAGAAAGGAAGTCAGCCAGGGAGAGAGCTGGGCTTCTTTATAAGGCAATTCCCACCAGCACTAAGCCCATGTTCCAGTTCTGTTCACATCCTCATGCAAGATCAGAATAAGTAGATAAATCAATTATTTTTTAATTCTGCCAAACTTTCTGTTTTGGATCAGAAAGCTCTTTGACAGAAGGGATTTTAAAAAAAAAACTTTTTTGTGTATCTCTAGTGCTTAGCATAGAACCTAATACATTTTAAGCACTTAATAAATGTTTGGTTACTTATTGGCTTGACACAAATCAAGAAGGTTTAACTTAAATCATCTCCAATGTTGCCAGTAGGAGTTTATTAAATAGTCCCACAGATGATTCAGAAGAATCACTAGAACTGATGATGCTTTCCTAAATTAAATTTTCTAATACTGAAACCTTTTACAAGTCATGAAGACATGACAAAGCACATCTCAGAAGACAGCTCAAGAACAGAAATTGCATGTTTGGGAACACAATTGAAGGCAGGAAAGAGGGCAAAATTCTGTGATCATCTTGTTCTTGCTTGTCTCCTCTCTTATAAATGATTCCTCTCTCCTCCAGAGTCCCACATTCTTGTTTCACTAAAGCTCTCCAGTGAGGAGCCAAGAGGAACAGACAACTATGTACGTATGTCATAGGGAGAGGGTGGCAGCTGTTTGTGGTTGTTTCTCATTAGCAGTTCCATGAAGCCAATAAATGTTGTAACTGTTCACTATAATAAGCAGATGGAAGGCACAGAGTCTGGGGCTGGCCACAAGCAAAGTGTCATTGCATATCTGGAATGGTGTTCTCTGTTCAACCAAAAAAAAAAAAACACAGAAACAGAACTGGGATGGAAGAGGTGGGTCATGAAAGAGAAGAAAGAAAATGGGGAGAGAGTATGTCATTTCTTGGCCTAAGCCAGCAAATACATAATCTCCTTCCTGAGTTAAGAGCCTTGATGGCCAAGAAAATTATCAGTTCAGAATATGAGCTTGTTTGCAGAACACTGTAGAGGTGAGTGGAAAATTTCAAGAAGTCTCATTTACAAAGTCAAGAAAAACAGTTAAGAGGATAGCTAAGTAGCTCATTGGATAGAGACCCAGAAAGGGGAGATCCTGGGTTCAAATTGGGCCTCTGATACCTCTTAGTTTTGTGATCTTATGCAAGTCACTTTAACCCAATCACCTAACCCTTATCACTCTTTTGCCTGGAAAAAATACTAAGTATTGATTCTAAAATAGAAGATAAAAGAGAGAGAGAGAGAGAGAGAGAGAGAGAGAGAGAGAGAGAGAGAGAGAGAGAAGTACTTGAGGGGAAAAAATGAGTTCACAGAGAGCATGGTGTGAGATTCATCCATATTATCTAGGGAACATCTGAGAAACAAAAGGACAGTGAAGTTACATAAAATGTAAAAGATCTGCCTGCCACTTTACACTGATTTAATCTGACTGGCAAAAATAGTGGAGCCACCTATTTGTTGGATTCTCCTATTTCTGTATGTATTTCATTCCCTCTATATGAGGTAATAGATGTTTTTCCTTTCTCAGGCTTCTCCCCACTTCAATCTATCCTCCATTCACCTACTAAAGTGAGTTTTCTAAAGTTCAGTTCTAGCCCTGTTATTCCCTTACTCAGTAAACTACATGGCTCCTTATTTATCTCCAAGCTCAAACAGAAAAGCCTTTGGCATTTAAAGCCCTTCAAAACCTGACTCCTCCCTACCTTTCTAGTATTCTTACAATTTATTCCCTTCCACATACTCCATGCTCCAGTGGCCTCCTTGTTATTTCTTGTACATGATACTTCATCTCCCATTTCCATTCATGTCCTTTCAAAGATTGTCCCCCAGTCCTGGACTACTTCCTACTTTCTGGCTTCCCTAGTTCCCATAGGTCATTCCATCTGAGATTACCTTCAACCTATCTTGAATATGTCTTTTATAAGCATGTTGGGTTTTTTTCTACATTGTCTCCTCCTTTTAGAATGTGAGCTTCTTGAAGGCAGGGACCGTTTTTTGCCTTTGTATCACCAGGGATTATCACAGCACCTAGGACATAGCAAGTACTTAACAAGTATTTGATCTTTTTTATTTCAGAAGAAAGTTTAGAACAGTTAGATCTAAGTACAAGTATAAGAAATCTATGCTAAAAATAACACAACTTTAAAACCAGTCAGTGAGGGTAGGTCAGTGGATCCCCAGAGGGAAATAGAGTCCAAAAGGATAAAGAATACCAATGATAGTTTAATGGTGATAGAGAGAGAGAGAGAGACAGAGACAGAGACAGAGACAGAGACAGACAGACAGACAGACAGACAGACAGATAAGCACCTCCTGCCCCACCTGTTTGCTTTCTCACTATTATAACATTTTTATGAGACTTGGATTATGGATTCATTAAAGATAGCCTCAGGAAAAATTTGAGCCCTAAAACTTCATGGTAGGAAATTATTGATCCTTTTTGGTATCCTTAGGATTTTGCACAGTATCTGGTACTTTTTGACTTGACTTGAAAACACAAGAATTCACTAGCCAAGATTTTATAAGTGCTTGTTCCATGGAGGACCATATTTTTATTGGCCCAAGACTGACAGAAGGTTAGAAAGAACATAATATTCTGTTCTGTTTATTGCATATTGATTTTAATAAAGTCAATTCAGTAGAGCAATACTTATCCTTACATGCTCTCTTCATTTAAGGTATCTTCATATATACAGAAAAATTACACAAAATGTGAAAGTAAACTACAAAATAACTTGTTCAATGATCCATTGAATAGTGACATCACATGAAGTTTTAAAACAGGAGATATATGTCCCCTGAAAGATTATAAAAGATGACCTCTAAAGTGTCAATATAAAAGCTTTTACTATTGATGGTCTTACAGGAAGATTTTATTATATGCATTGTGTCAAATTCTAGAAAATATAAAACCCCCTCAGTGAAAATTATAGTATTTTGAAAGAAATTTATTTAAGCAACCACACATGAAAAACACTGTATATAAGAATATATATTTCCTAGATTATGGCATATAGCTAGCCAGGCATCCAGTCTCCCAGGTCTACCTTAGACAAGTGAAATGTTGGATCCCAGAAGTAAGCAGGAAAAGGAGATGCATTTTATTTACTTCTGGGGAGTTGTGTAATATAACATTTTCAATGATCCTAAATTGCTCACTCCTAAAAAGCCCATCTTTTTAAAGTAATTATGACAGTGAAACCACTTTTCCAAATTCTCAAATGCCATGATGCCGGAAGAATTAAATTTATAAATAAACCAAAGGACAATCAGAAGAAATATGATGGTATTAGGAGGATATACAAATGACCAATATCAATGTATAGTCAAGAAATAGTGTGATGGAATAAAAAATTGAACCAGTCATGTAGTGAGAAATACATACATATGTATATGTCTCTATAAGATAAATAGAATAGATAGGCAGAAATAACTCAAGAGATTCACATCATATAAGGATCATTTGAAAGAACTGGAATGATTAACCTAGATAAGATGCTAATTAGGTGCACATGATGACCACTTTCAATGTTTGAAGGATTATCATATAGAAAAAGAATTCAATTATTCTGCTCAACTCCAGTTCCAGGAGGCAGAACCAAGAGCAAAGGATTAAAGCTACAGGGAGGCTAGTTTGGGTCTTGATCATGCCCAATAGAAATACTTTCAGGATCCAAGACTTTGTCAGTGTATTGAATCTCACTATTGAGTCAAATGGAATTTCCCAATGGAAATACATACATCCATTTATACAACATACTTATACATACCAATATGTTGCCTATATATCATCAGGAAGATTTTTAGAGTCACTGTGAATGGGGAAAAAAAAAATATATATATATATATTTATATATTACTTCCTAGCAGCCAACCTAGTGAAGAGCCTCTCTGGATCTCACTAGTTGGTCCTTGGAAAAAAAATTGCCAGTCCGTACCCAAAGCCTTTGTGGTTTGGTAGGACCTTCCTGAGCTCCCACTATGCTGGCATAATCTTCAGGAAGCCAGGTTCTGGATCTTTCCTGCCATAATGAAGCAATACTTCAGCTTAATAAAAGGGAAAAAATACCACAATATTTAAGTTGTGCAAAAATTTACTGGGCTCCCTCAGGAGATAGTAAATTCCTTACATCTAAAGTGGAAGTCAGATGACAGTGTATCAGAGATGTTGTCAAGAGATGTTTGTGTCAGGTATGGGGGGATCAGATGAATTCTGAGTTCTCTTCCAACTGGGAAATTTGAATGATTCTAGGGAATATTTTCTGAGCACTTTCAATACCCAGATAACAGGCACTTAGGGAAATACAAAGCCAAATGCCTCTCATTCAAGGAGCTGACTGTCTAGTTAATGAGATTTTAAAATGTATACATTCAAATAGATGGAAAACTCACTATATGTATATATGTATATATATATATATATATATAATCAGCATGTAAATACTATATAAGTATTACAGATAATGAGTAGGATATAATTGAAAGAATGATGCCTTATAATTCAAGACTACTTGGTATGAGTCCTAATTCTACCACAAACTTACTATGGAGTCTAGGCAAATTTCTTTACCTTTCTGGGTCTAAAGACTAGAGGTAAAGGAGTTAAATGGGTGGCTTCTCCCATTGCTATGTAGCTTTGTACTGGACTTGGATTCAGGAAGATCTGAGTTCAAATCCTTCTCACATTATGTTCTGACATAGGGAGGATATAAGTTTGGTGTAGCCTCACCTCTCTCTCTTTCAGTGATAGCACGCTGTGGAGGTGAGGTAAGGCGAAAAGCAGAACTTGCTCAGGTGATTTTAATTTTGTTAGATAATTAGACTTTTTTACTTCTATTTCCTTTTATTCCTTCTACTTCAAGTGATTAATAAACTCTATAAAATATAATTCTTGGAATTTGGATATTAATTTTAATCTTACATTTATGGAGACCAGAAGTCTAGAATTTAGAACCCTTACTTAGTGAGTAGATTAGTTTGAATAAAATGTGTTTCTCTCCTGCCTCAGCCTTTCTTGCCCCCACCATCCAGGGAACTCTGCCTGCTGCTAACACTCCTGCCTACCTCGCTAATTGCCTGGGGGTCCTTGCCAAGCCTACAGCTGCCTCCTGCCACTTCCCACTGCTTCTGCTGTCCACACTGCTTTTCTCCTACTGCTGATTTCCCACCCAACAGTCCTTAGTAATTTGAAATCCCACTTTCTCTTCTTATACTGAAAACAACTGGATAGCCATTGCTTGCTGTGACCTGGTAAGTAAGATATGTTTTTGTTTTTAGCAACAATTAGCCTCTAACTCTCCTGACTCCTTTCACCTGGGGGAAGCAACCCTGATCCCCCAAAAGATACCATCTCACAGCCCAGAATATTGTAGTGTTGGACAAAGTTAATAATTTCAGCTCAGTTTTTTTGTTTGTTTTATTAGAAGGTATTAATTATTGGACCAAATTTAGAAAGTTTAGCCTTATCTTACTCCTAAAAGTTTGCTCTTTCTTTAAGGCCTTTTCTAAACCCTCATATGCCTAAGCACTGGAGTCTAGGCACCCCTCAGCTAGTGCCCCAGCACTCCCACTTGCTATTGCTATTTCCCTTACATTACTAATAGCTGAGTGCTTGCTGTTGTCCTGGAAGCTCTGGTGTTTCTTTTAGGCAACAATCAGCCTCCTATAGGCTTTTACTTGAGGAGATGCTTCCACCCTCTTAACTCCCCTGCCCACCTGGGTCTCGGGCGTGTTGTATATTGGTGCTAAAACAGCCTTTTAGACTAGCAACAGCCTAACAGTGCAGCATAGATGCTGCCTACCCCATTTATCTCAGATGAATTTTAAACTAACTGACCATGGGGGTTTTCACACTGACCATGGAGGTTTTCACACTCCTGCCTAAGAGAGTAAAAACTGATGGTTTAGCCCACACAGAGGTCTCCTGTACCACCTTCTAAAACCCCACACAGCAGAGGGCCAGCTAGGAGATCAGTGGATTGAAAGCCAGATTTTTGGAAATTAGGTTCTGGTTTCTTGACCCAAACATCAGGCCCAGCCTGTATTCTATGCTCAAACACCCTTTTGCTCTCCCAAACCAGCTCAGCAAAGCATTGCCTTCATTGTGCCTAAAATAGAAAGCTTTTGTTCTCCCTCACTCACTTAGCCTTTGGCTAAAGACTTTCAGCTGCCCTCCATTTTTTTTTAAACTAGTTAAGAGGGGCATGTCTAAAAATGGTATTTAAGATCATGCTGGCAATGAGGGAAAGGCTTTCCCAAAATTGGAAAAAGCCTATGCTCCCAGAGAACTTACTGAGTTTGAACTATTCCACACCTCGGAATGGTTTTATTTAGCACTGTTCCTGGGAGGGCTCTTATTCATAGCATATTTTCTCCTCAAGAAAAATCAACACAAGGTTACTTTGATTAAACTACAGACTCAAATAGACAGTATTAAGAAGCACTTAAGTAGTTTTAAAATTCAGAAGGAAGATTCCCCTACATTCAAAACTGCCACGCCATACCTCAAGCTGATTTCCTCTTATCTCTTCTTGTTCAGCTTTTGGAAGCCCATGGCCCAACCTCCTCAACACCTGGCTCCTCCCACCCTTGCTTTACTTCTCCATCTGTCTCCCCTGCCCAGTCTCCTTCCCCCCACCCAGCTCCTGCCCTTTCATCTCACCACTTCCGCCCCTGCCAGATCTCCCTTCACCTTGCCTCTTCCTATTCTTACCATCCCAACCCCTCCTTTTCTACCCAACTCACCCCTTCCCTATCCCCTTCTCCCAAACCTCACCCCTGTTCCTCCCACCCTGCCTCACCATCCCCAGACCAATCCCTCCCGCTTAGCTCACCTACTACTCTCTCTTCCCTCACCTGCTCTATAGCAACTCAAATATCCAACCAAGAGGCAGAGATCACAAATAATTCAGTTAAAGTTGTATTTCCCTTAAAAGAAATACCCACCTTCAATAAAAATAGAGAGGTGATGCCCTTAACACACTATTCACCCCACCTAGATATTGAGATTCAAGCAAAATACCCCTTCCTTTGAAGATGAGCCTATTGTAGTGATTTAAAGATTGAAAATCAAAGGGCACTAAAAGATTGCCCTTTGATCCAGCCATAGCACTGCTGGGTTTATACCCCAAAGAGATAATAAGGAAAAAGAATATCTTACAAGAATATTCATAGCTGCACTCTTTGTGGTGGCAAAAAAAATGGAAAATAAGGGGATGCCCTTCAATTGGGGAATAGCTGAACAAATTGTGGTATATGTTGGTGATGAAATACTATTGTGCTCAAGGGAATAATAAACTGGAGAAATTACATGTGAACTGGAATGACCTCCAGAAATTGATGCAGAGTGAAAGGAGCAGAACCAGGAGAACCTTGTACACAGAGACTGATACACTGTGGTACAATCAAATGTAATGGACTTCTCCATTAGTGGCAATTCAGTGATCCTAAACAACCTGGAGGGTCCTATAAGAAATAACACTATTCACATTCAGAGGAAAAATTGTGGGAATAAAAACATAGAAGAAAAACAATTCCTTGATTAAATGGGTCTAGGGGATATGATTGGGGATATAGACTCTAAATGAGCATCCTACTACAAACATCAACAACATGGAAATAGGTTCTGATCAAGGACACATGTAATACCCAATGGAATTGTGCATTGGCTATGGGAAGGGTTGGGGTAGGGGAGGGTGAGAAAGAATATGGTTCTTGTAACCAAGGAATAATGTTCTAAATTGACTAAATAAAATTTTAAAAAGAAAATAAAAAAGAAAAATAGATGGGGAAAAAAAGATTGAAAATATCTGTAATGTCTATGATCTGGTTTGCAAGACTTGGATAAGAGTTTTCTTGACAGAAAGAGAGAAAAATAAAATCATATTTTTGCTAATGAGACCCAAGGAAGGAGAGAAGCTCATTGACCCCAGGAGGATCCAAAATGGAATTTGAATTCAGAGGAAGGTTACTTAAAACTATGCCAGATCAGTGACACAGTATATACAACAAGGAGAGCTTGCTCTGATGGGCCTAGTACATGGGCAGAAATCTAGAATATTAGGCAAAAACAAGAGGAAAATCCCTCCCAGTTTATGGAAGCTATAAGGCTGCTATATAGACTTGGATCTGTCCAGAGAAAGGGATGTGGAACAAATATATAGGTAATTGATTAAAAATTGCTATAAAGTGGTTAGAGATTACTTTAAGACTAGCTGCCCAAATTAGGACTCTGTGAATCTCAAGGAATTGAGTAGGGTAAGAGTCTATGTTTTTAAGGACAATGAGCAGAAAGATGAGGAGAACAATGACTTAGTGAAGAATTTAAGTAAAGAAATAAAACTTTTAAAGGAGGAAATTAAAAAAGTAAAAGAAAATTATGGTGTGGCCATAGCCCCTTTGCAGAAATCCACAAATCAAACATTAATGTATTACTTCTGTGGGAAAATGGGTCATGTAATGATGATCTACAAGAAGTAGAATCAGGCAAATAGAAATAATAACAACTTTAGAAATAATAATAATTACAAAAATAATACTCCAAATGAGGCAAATGATCAAACACAACAAAATACCGGACAATAATATATCCAAAGTGGAGCTCGTCCACACTATACTCAGGGTGAAAATATCCCTCAGTGTGGGAGATCTGAGAGGAATACACAACGATCTTTATGAAGGTGTGCAGGGGGAGGGGAAGGGGAAGGTCCCTGAAATCAAAGACTGAAATTTTTGATTTCCAAGACCCTGATGTTTTAATGACAATTATCTCTATCCATCCCCTACCCAATAGTGATGAACCTCATGTAACCCTGAAAATTGGAAACATGTCCTGATGAATATTAATGAGTAAACCTGATTCTGAATGCAATTCTATTGGCTCACTAAATATAGTGGGGGTATTGCTAAATGTATCAAAGTTTTCCCCTCAAATGGTGTCTGTGGAACCCCTATCAGTAGAATATTCTTTCTTCCTAATGCCTAACTCTCCTATAAATTTGCTAGGAAGGGGTCTTTTATGCAAGCTTAGAGTCACAATAACTTGCTCTCCAGACAGCTCTATGTCATTATAATTGCCTGAGGAATCCTTAACTTTACTCCTTGTACTTCTTTTGGACAGTTAGGAGATGAAGGAGTCTCCGACCTTTGAAATCCCAGTTGATATACTTAATTCTCTCTGGGCCACATTATCTTCCAATGTCATCCTTCTTAAGTCAGCTGTTCCTGTTCAAATTAGGACAAAAGGTGGTGCAATGCCTTCTATTCCTCAGTATCCTCTATCAGAAGAGGCAATTGAGGGAATTACCCCAGTGATAGATTCATTAATTGAGCAAGGAATAATATAAAACATGCAAATCTGAATATAATACATCCATAAAAATCAAAATTGGGCCCCAATGGGAAATTTTTCTATTAATTTGTCCAAGACTTAGGGACTGTAAATAATCATATCATTAAGAGACATCCTGTGGATCCCAGCCCAGCCACAATTATCTCCTCTATTCCAAGCATGGCAAAATATTTTACTGTGATAGACCTCTGTTCAGCTTTCTTCTCAATCCCTGTTCATGAGAATTTCAAGGCATATATTTGCCTTCACCTATAAAGGTTCACATGGACATGATCCCAATTACCACAGGGTTTGTGGAAAGTTCCACCTTGTTTTCACAGATTTTAAGCCAAGATTTGAAAAGTATTAAGTTCAAGGAGAGCTGTTTGATACAGTTTATGGATGATTTGCTCTTAACCTCACCAAATGCCACAACATGCCAAGAAGATAGCAAACATCTCCTTTTAGAGCTACATAAAAGAGGCCACAAGATCTCTAAGGCAAAGGTTCATTAGTGTCTCCCCAAAATGGAATATTTAGGGTTCATCTTAACTGCTGGTACCTGCTCTATTTCCCCTCAGCACATTGAAGATATTCAAAAATTGAGCACACACTCCACTAAGAAATGGTTGAGAACATTTTTTTGGAGCAACAGGGTTTTCTAGGCAATGAAAGGGGAAATCACCAAGCCCCTTATTGCTCTGACAAAAAATTCAGTCCCTGAATAATTCAAATTAGAAGCAGAACACCTGTTAGCTATTTCAAAATTAAAATAGGCTATCCTGTCTGCTCCTGCTCTTGGCATCCCAGATTACAACAAGCCATTTACTTTGTATGTACTGTAAAAAATAGACTCAAATACAGGACTACAATCCCCACAAGCCTTTGCTCCACTTCCCCAAAAGGCTTTGTAATCTCA
Organism: Monodelphis domestica; assembly: GCF_027887165.1. NCBI lineage: Eukaryota > Metazoa > Chordata > Mammalia > Didelphimorphia > Didelphidae > Monodelphis > Monodelphis domestica. The sequence continues at coordinate 451,756,928 of NC_077228.1, forward strand.
CAGGAATTCTGAGGTGGGCCGAGATCGAGGAAGGATTTAAGCTGGTGGCAAAGGTTTTTGTGGGGCTCTTGGACTTCTGTTTGGGGCAGATGTGGCTCTTTCCATAATGTAGGTGAGGTTGTGTCTAGGCCTCTCTGTGGCCTGGACACATGTTTTCTTATCCTGTATTTTCTTTAATCCTTAACTTTTAATAAACCTCTAAAAAAAATAATACTCCTTGCAGAGAGAAACTAATTTCTACCTGCCTCAGTCTCCCCATATTCCCAAATTTTAATCTTTACAGATGGCGACCACTAGATTGGATGAGAACTTCTCACATTTTTTAGCCTAGATAATGATTTTTTTAAAGCCAGATTTCTCCAAGATGCTCTTTAGAAAACTATCTTGATCAGCTCCTGCCTGCGGCCCTCTCCGGCTCCTGCTTCTGCTCCTGGCCTCTCACCTGGTGCCCGAGCTCCCGGCCCTACCTGTCTGCACTCTGGCTCCCAGCCCTACCCAACCTGGTGGTCTGTCTCTCACCCATCTGGCCTCCGACCCAGACAGCTCATCACCCCAGACCCAGACCCAGGAGCGTGACCCCAGGTGGCTCATCACCCAGATCCTTGGAGCAGATTGCTGAGGACTCATTGCGACCAGCTGGTAACAGTATTGGCCATGTGGGCGGAGGGGAGAGAAGAGAAGGAAAGGAGAACTGGTAATTTTCCCTTAGGCTAAGCCTCCAAGTGGACGGGGGTATTTGCTCCACATGGGCGGTCTGGGCTCCACGTGGACTGGGGCAGGAGGAGGTATCAGAGCAGGGGAGAGAGAAAAGGGAGAGGAGAAGAAACAGATTTTTCAAACAGAAACTTAATAGCAATGGGCTGTTTAAAAGGATACCTTTTGACTATTCTGGTAATTTCATTGATTTCACCTGCATGCCAGAAGAAAGATTCAGCCCAAAGATTCAACTTTGAATTTGCAAATGGGTGGCTCAGGGAACTGAGAGCATGGTCCTGGGTTAAAATCTGGCCTCAGATACTTCCCAGCTATGGGGCCCTGGACGGGTCCCTTGAAACCCATTGCCTAGCCCTTACCACTCTGCCTTCGGACAATAAACATTTAAATGGATAATTAAAAACAAACAAAAAAACCCCAAGGAACTTTAAAGACTAAAGGCTATATTCTAAGGCATTTCAGACTCCAATGGTTTATAAAAATCTCTGTATTCTATTGCATTTTTTGTTATGGTTTAACTTTGTGATTTTAAGTTCATATATTACTGGATTCAATATTATTCTGCTTCAACAGAAGGTTGATTGAATTTATTTTGAATGTACTTAGTTTTAAAAATTCGGTTGTATTTCCCCTATAACTATTGAACAAATATTATTGTGAATAAGCCCATATGTGAAAAAACAGCCTTTTTCTATTTTGCTGAGGATAGATGGACTTCAGAACTGGTTATAATTGTATTAACAACCATGGAAATTTTAATGTGCTAAATACCTCAAATGAAATGATTTAAGGGTTTTTTAAATATGATTTTTGGAATTTTTTAAAAACAATCTCTGGTTATTTTTGCCTGCCCCTACCACGAGGTAAGGCCTAGTAGCTGAAGTGAAATACATTTTATAACCCCCAACCTTCCCACATTTCTAAATATGTGAATGGAAGTTAGGCTGTTAATCTCAGGGCATTTGTATCCCTAAAAGCCTCCAAAAGGAGCATCCCTTTATTTATACTCTTCAGCTCACTACTTTACTTGCACCAGAATGATATCTAGATTTCTTGATTATGTTCTAAACCCAAGATGAGTTTTACTTTGTTTAAAAATTATGTTTAAATACCAAGGTTGAAAGATTGCTATGTTTGTAAAAGCTTGTGACAAATATCCATCAATTCATAGGTTTTAAATGTCATACAACTTATGTGAAATATGAAAGTGTGTTTGTTTGCTATTGTATTTAATTGGGCTATTGAGAATTTTGGGGATTTTGGTAACTACATATTTGTACTACTGTATTTTAAAAATGAAAAATTGTTAACCTTGTTCAATTCATTTGCCTTCTACTCACAGTGATCATGGCCAGTTATTAAGAGGAAATGGATCTCATTTTTGGTGAGAAAGCCTTGTATTCTATATTTTCTTAGCTGACACAAAGTGTCAATGATTATAAGCTATATTTTTGAATTTTCTTAAAAGCTCTTTTATTATTATATTTTTCTTGCATGTGCAATATACTTTTTCAGTTTTTTTATTATTTTTTCTCTCCTTTTTATATTTGAAGCACATGTCACCAGCATTAAGATTTTCTTTAACTTTTTGACTTTTCAGTGTTACAAGTTTGAAATACATTTGCTAATGCATGCCCTAAAAAGCTTGTGACTATAAAAATGATGCCACTGATTGTTTAAAAGTTATGGGACTTTGCTTAATGATTCTGTCTGATTCCAGGACAAGATATACACAAAAGAGCCACTGCATAGTGCCAATAGAGCATAAGGTCAAAGAGACCAACCAATCCTGGTGAAATTGATGTCACTTTGAGCCTAGACAAATAGGACTTGAACGTGTTTGGGGTTCGAGGTTGCGGCTGTTTAACATGTGTTAAAAGCAGGTCTTCCTTGTTCCACATTCTACCAAGTACCGCAAACTTGGCTCCAGGAACCTTGGCTTATATACTCTGGTCCCCTTTTCTGCCTCTCATAGTGTGGTACCTTTCTGTAGTCCTGGCTACTGACTGGGTAAATGCATCATTGCTTAGATCATTTTGATTGGGCCCTGATTCAAAGACCTGTTATAGATTTATTTTTCTTTCACTTGGAATTTTTACACATAAGACTTTGATAGTCTATATTTTCATCCAGAAATTTTTCTTTTTTTATTTGGATGTTTCTGATGTCCTTTTAATATCTCTTGCCAATTGACTCATATACCTCATACCTCAGCCATGCATTCCTAAGTGATCCTGTATTTGTCAATCACCCTCTTAACGGGGGAATGTAAAAAATATCATTATTTAAATTGCAAAGTTTAAATTCCTTTTGAGAAGAATTTTAGGTAAAGAAGATGCTACCTCTCTGAATCCAGAACTGAACTGTTGGAGAAGCCACCATGAAGAAGCCTCCAGACCACAAGTTGCACAAAATTGAACTTTGGGTGTGGTTGATTGAACATTTATTTGTATGTATACTTTCATGCCAAAGGGGACTGCCCCCTAACTGGCTTTTTGTCAATGCGTTCAGCAATCATTGGGTTTGTTTGTTTGTTTTCTCTTATCGTCAAATTATTGTAATCTTTAAATTGATTATGTTTTCATGATCCTTTGGGAAAAAAATAATTTTTTTTCAAATGATCAAATGGGGATATGTAAAAAATAGCTTGAATACAGGACTACGATCCCCACAAGCCTTTGCTCCACTTCCCCAAAAGGCTTTGTAATCTCACAGGAATTCTGAGGTGGGCCGAGATCGAGGAAGGATTTAAGCTGGTGGCAAAGGTTTTTGTGGGGCTCTTGGACTTCTGTTTGGGGCAGATGTGGCTCTTTCCATAATGTAGGTGAGGTTGTGTCTAGGCCTCTCTGTGGCCTGGACACATGTTTTCTTATCCTGTATTTTCTTTAATCCTTAACTTTTAATAAACCTCTAAAAAAATATAATACTCCTTGCAGAGAGAATTTCTACCTGCCTCAGTCTCCCCATATTCCTAAATTTTAATCTTTACAGTACAAAAACAGAGAGGGGTAGCTTCAGGTGTTTTAACTCAATCTTTTGGACCTGTTCAGTGTCCAGTTGCTTATTATTTGCCCAACTTGGACCTAATAGCTTTGGGAGCACCACCATGTCTTAGAGGCTTAGCTACCACAGCTTTATTGGTAACTAAATCTGTTGATTTAGTCTTGGGATGCCCATTAACCATAATGTGCCCACATATTATTGCTAAGACATAAAACACAGGCATTTTATGATCAGAGACTTGCTAGGTATGAGGTAACTTTATTAGGTAATGAGAATATTACCTTAAAACATTGTATAGTTCTAAATCCTGCAATCATGCTTCCCAATTTCCCTGTCTCAAGAGAACCATCACACAGTTGTAAATCTCTAGTGTCCATGGCTGAAAATCCTCAAGACAATCTCCTGGATACTCCTTTAAATAATCCAGACTTAGTCTTATTCACTGATGTTTCTTCTTTCATGAGAGATGGCATACACTACACTGGAGCTGCTGTAGTCACAGAATTTGCCACTCTGTGGTCAGCTTCACTGCCCCCAAATATAAATGCTCAAGGTACGTAACTGATAGCTCTGAAGCATAATTGCCAAAGGTAAGAAGATAACAATTTATACAGACTCTAGATACGCCTTTGGAATATGTCATGCAGTGAGTACACTATAGCTTCAAAGGGGATTTTTAACATCATATGGAAAATGTATAGCAAATGCCTCTAGGGGGAATGACTGGGCAGATACTCCTGCAAAGCTAGAAGCCTTATAAGGGCCTGAATTTATTTTAACATTGGCAACTATTAATGACTTAAATTTATCCTTTTCTTACAATGAAAAGGAAGTGGAAAAATGGAACCAAAAATTTAAGGCTAAAGAGATAAATGGAATATGGGTGTCAACAGAAGGAAAACCCGTTCCCTAGAAGTTTTTATCACCAATTGTGCCAATCCATACACAAAAATGATCACTTTGGTATCCAAGGCATTGTGAACCCTGTTAAGAGAGTATGGATTGCCCCTAGCATAATGACCATAGCCTCTAAAGTGTGTACAGTCCACCCTACTTGCCAAGCATTCAATCAGCACTCCTTTTATGGCAAAGCTTTTGGTGGGTGTCCTCTGGCTTACACACCTTTTGAACACTTGAAAATTAATTTTATCACTATGCCAAAGGCTGTACAGCATAAATTTTGTCTAGTCATAGTGAATCAACTGACCAGATGGCCAGAAGCATTCCCTACCACCTTGGACACGATGGCTTTTGTTGCCAAGGTGAAAAGAAATTATTCATCGCTTTGGCCTGCCTACACTTATTGACTGAGACATGGGAACTCATTTCATTGATTCAATTTTATCTTAGATATATTCTTGTTTGGGGATAACTTCTAACTTCCATGTGCTATATCATCCCCAGAGATTAGGCCAAGTTGAGAGAATGAATAAAAATCTTAAAACTATGATTGGCAAATTGTTCAGAGACTCATTTAAAATGGCCTGAAATACTCCTTCTGGCCCTGTTTTATTTTAGAAGCAGGCCATGGGGAGATAGATCTACACATCTCACCATATCAGATGCTTTTTGGACATCCCTATATGCATGTTAAGCCTTTCTCTCTCTCATATACATCATTGCTAGTGGAGACACTTCTATTGCCTCAGTTATATAGGATTTGCAAATCAAATTGCCAGAAATCCATGAATCTGGAGCTGCTGTACAAGAATTCTCACTTCATGAACTATACCCAGGAGTCAAGGTATATATAAAGAACTTCCAGTGCATGGGGGTAACCCAGCTTGCCTGGGAAGGACCATTTCAAGTCTTGTTAATCACTCCAATAGCTATCAAAATTGGAGAAAAGGACTCTTGAATTCATTGCTCTCAATTAAAGAGAGTACCTTCTACTGACACTGAGTGACTATATCCTGTCATGCTTATAGTATTAGCTGATTGTTTCTTTTAAGATTTAATTTTAAGTTTAAATATTGATCTAATCTAATATCTTCTGTTGCACTGTGTCATTTTCAACTACTGTATTTTAGCCATTTAGCTATATATTCTGTTACATTGTCTTTATTTGTACTTCCCCTTATAACTGTACTGGAGATAATACCATTGTAAAATCCCATAGTTAAGTTGGGCAAACTCTTTCTGTTACTTGGCCATAAGTCTTTATGGATACTGAGTTTGTCACCAGATCCATTGAGGTCACATATTGCCTATACAGCCTTTTGTGCCTTTGCTAATTGTCACATAGATGATGAATGTATTCCATCAAACTGGTCACAACCTATATCAGTAACCTTTGTAGAATTTATGAGCTCTTATGGTTTTGAGGATTTTGGTACTTCTTCAAATGTGCTACCTGTTATACTACTGTTTTATGAAGTTGTTTTCTTAGTGAAAATCATTTGCACTCACACCAAGTTAAAAAGGAAATGGATCTCATTTTGGGGTGAAAAACCTTTGTATTGTGCCTATCCTTGGGCAAACATAGTGGGTCACTGATTGCGAACTATATACTCTTGATTTTTTTAAAAAAATTATTGTTTTTCCTTGTATGTGTCATAGAGTATTTGAGGGGTTTTTCTCTCTCATTTTTTGTACTTAAATCACATGTTACCAGTATTAATGTTTTTTTTTAATTTTGCACTAATAAAAGTTTACAATATCCATTAGCCCTAATATTAATGCATACCCAAAAGCTTTGGACTACGGAAAATTGATTGTTAAAGATTATGAGACTTTGGTTTGTGATTATGTCTGATTCCAGGAGAAGGGATCAAAAAAGAACCAGTATACAGTACCAAAAAACACAAGGTCAAGGAGACCAACCAATCCTAGGGGGATTGATGAGAATCTGCGCCAAGACAGAGGATTTGTTTGGGGTTCAAGGAAGTAGCTGTTTGGCAACCTCACATACAGGATTTCCCTGTGCCAGGCTCAGATAAAGTTCTGCTTAGCTATAATTCTGGGTCCCTTATTCCTGAGAGTGAAGGTAAAATCAGATCAGGGAATGATATTTCCCATTTATTGTAAAAATCTAGTCTCTTTTCTGTCTTTCATAGAGTGGCAATTTTCTGTAGTCCTGGATGCTGATTGGGTAAGGGCATAACATACCTCATAACTCAGCCATATGTCCCTAGGTGATTCATGTGTTTGTCAACATCCTCCTCAGGGGGGATTATATAATTGCCAAAAATTATAGATTTATAAACATTTTTCTTGTTTGACAGTAATTTTAGAATTTGAAACTTGCTACCTCCCTGAATCAAGAAAGTGAACTGTTTGGAGAAGGCGTAATGGAGATAACTACAGAAACCTCACACAGTACCAAAAGATCCAACTGTGGGGGGTTGAATGCCTTTATTTTGAATATACATTCTTATGCCAAAGGGGACTGCCCCCAAATTGGCTTTTTGTCAATGCACCTAGCAATCATTCGTTTTGTTCTCTTTCTTTAATTTCTCTTTCATCCTCTAATTATTGTAATTTTCCTTTAGAAAGTGCAATATTGTGTGTACCTCTAGTCATAGATCTTTAGAGCTTTAGGTTGGTTATATGTACTGATTTCATGGGGAAACTAGGCATGTAAATCTGGGAGATTTCTACATGCTCATTTTCCATGGGAATTACAGGAGGGATTGTGTAATTAATTTCTGTACACTAGAACTACAATTCCCAGCATCCCATGTTCCTTCTCACTTTACATTCTGATATAGCGAGGATAAAAGTTTGTTGTAGCCCCACCTCATGCTCTCTCGTTCAGTGAAAGCACACTATGGAGATGAAGTAAGGTGAGAGGTAGAAGAACTTGCTCACATGGTTTTAATTTTGTTATATAGTTAGGCTTTTTACTTATATTTCCTTTTTATTCTTTCTACTTCAAGTGATTATTAATAAACTATAAAATGTAATTCTTAGAGTGTTGGATATTAATTTTAATCTTGCACTGTTTTGTTTCCCCAAGATCCAGAGCTCTTGACTGTTTCCTGAGAATCTACTATGAAGTAATGTATGTGATGAAAATTTTCATTACCTAATTTGTAACCTAAAATCATTTTTGTCCTTAAAGCCTTTTGTGTCTCATTCACATATGTTTAGTAGATACCAAAATATCAAGAATCTTCTTCAATATCCAATCTCTGAAGAGGAAGTTTAATCAATAAACCTTTCATACTATACTGGTCAGCATTCCAAGGGAAAGCATTCTCTTCATTTGTCTTCTGAGGAAACAATTTACTGCCCTTGGTCCTTGTAAAAAATAGTTCATATTGGGGAAACCTTCCAATGTGGAATGTTTTTTATATCCGCATTGCAGAAATCTTAAAATACATCCAGTTGGGTCCAACTGACTTTAGTTCTCAAATTTTCATGGCTTAAGTCATGAATAATGCTCACATAAGCAAATAAATTTATTAAGTCTTGTGATCTTTAAGTAAATGTATGGCTAAAAAAAATTTAGGAGTGTTCTTCCACTACTTAAGGTGGGGTAGGAAAGCAGAAAGAAGATGAATATATGATGGAATGTGAGAAATGACAGGGATAATAGGGAAATGTGACATATGGGGAACAGTAAAAGAAATGGATTTTGAAGAATCTTGGACAATCTGTTAGGAAATTAAAGCCTTTTAATATTTAGGAGAGAAATATAAACCTCCAGTAGACCTACTACACCTATAGGATTTGTTTTCAAAGACACCAAACAGCATTAAAGTTATTGCATCATCTTTCCAAAAGCCATCAGCTCTAGGTTCTATCACAGGCAGCTCTTCTGCTATTGTGCTGTAAAGTTTTTTGGTCTTTTGTTTTGTTTTTAATAAAAAAGAAAACCTCCATTCAAGTCCTTTTTCCAAGCCTCATTGTATCACAGACATCAACCTTGGTTCTTCAAATGCTCTCATTGTTAATACCAATTTCAAAAGGCTTAATTAAATCAGAAGGGTGCTTGGTGGGTATGAATAGGCTGTAACAAGTAATCAACAAGGAAATTACAAATGGAGTAAAAGGCATCATTGAGAATTTACGCAAAAGAAGAAAGGGTAGATAGGTAATATGGTTAGCCAAAGAGGTCCAAGGATACCCTGTCCTCAAGCACAAGTGGATGAACCCCGTGAAGTAAATTTCTGGGAGAACCTGCACAAGGATGGAGATGAATGGTTGATTTGCAGTCTGCATCACTGAAGGTTACTCATGAATATATGAAACCACAGATACAATCAAGTATTACTAGGATGATTTTTAAACATTGTCATATTTTTTGTTGTTCTAATTCTTTTTCACTGTGTATCTCTTCATATTAATCTTTCCATAGTTTTTTTTCATCTCTTTTTATTGTTGTTGAGTCATTTTTCAGTTGGACCCAACTATTCATGACCCGATTTGGGATTTTCTTGGCAAAGAGAATGGAGTAGTTTGCCATTTCCTTCTCCAACTCATTTTATGGCTAAGGAAATGAGGGTTAAGTAACTTGCCCAAGGTCATTCAACTAGTAAGTGTCTGAAGCCATGCTTGAACTCAGGAATAGGAGTATTCCTGTCTCTAGACCCACCACTCTATCCAGAATGGCACTTAACTGCCTCTTTATCACTTTTTTATGGGTTAATATTCCATACCATTCATATTCCTTGGTTTGGTCAGCAGTTAATCAATTGTTGGACACATGGATTCTTTCCAGGTTTACTTTATTGTTATTATGAGTCAAGTTGCTATGGATATTTCTATACAAATGGGATTCCCCCCCCCCCCTTTTAATAGTGTCTTAGTGTATCATCCTAAGAATAAGATGACTGGGTCAAAGGATGTGAACAAATTAAAGGTTTTCCATTTTTGTAGTATATTGCCATATTTGCATTCCAAAGAATCTGTGCCAATTTATAGCTCTAAACAATTCATTTATTCCATGCTTACCTGTGTAATCAAACACTAGGGAAAAGAACTTAATGAAGTGGAAGTATATGTCATGAGAATTTCCTCTAGCCTGGGAAGAAATGGACAGTCTTGATTTTCATCTCTTTTTAAACTTTTCATGACTAAAATGGAATGTGAGAAAAAATGTTCAGACATGTCTTGACCTACATCTTTATGTAATTCATCAAACACACATATTACCAAGTTTAAAAAAAAAGATGTAGAGAAGAAAGGTTTTGGATTTCTTTCTCGAAGAGTGCTTAAATTATTCATTTAAACAGCCTCTTCCAAGTAGCTTTGTGCAAAAAAAAAATGTAAAACACATCTCCTCTGCAGTCTATTTTGTAACTGATTTGTTATATGTGGTTTGGAAGGAAAAAAATAGCAATATCTTTAAGGAAGAGGGAGAGAACTTTAGGAAATGCAAACTACATTTGCTTGGGTCTCAGGAGCTTCAAAATCAATACCTTCTGGGGAGATAATTAGGAAACAATAATCATCATCCTCATTTTGAAGAGAAACTGTGACCACAAAGTTAAGTCATGAGGCTAAGTATTCAGCCCTACTAAGGGAAAATACACATAGGATAAGCGCTTTGAGTATCTTCTTCAATTAAGGGGTTGGGATAAGACATGGGAAGAAGTATGAGGGGACACACACACACACACACACACACACACACACACACACATACCAGTGTAGAAGATAAGGAGACCAGGAATCCAGGATCAGCTTGAAGTGGCACTTATTAAGGAATTGGAACAAAAAGCTGGAATTCTGCTGTTTCAGTTGTATCTAACCCATGTAACCTTATTTGAAGTTTTATTAGCAGAGATACTGGAATAGTCTGCCATTTTCTTCTCTAGCTCATTTTACAAGTGGGGAAACTGAGGCAAACCAGGTTAAGGGATTTACTGTGCCAGCTAGCTGCAAAGAGCTAGAAACCTGCCTTCAAATCAAGTTTCTAAGTCAATGTTTTCTAAATTCCAAAATTCAATTTTCTAAATTCGATGGGAGTGGGCAGGGGGAGGTAGAGATCCCAATGGATGGACAGGGGGGAGCTTACCTGAAGTGCCTGGGAAGGACACCTACCATTTCATAACTCCTTATTTTTATTATTCTTATTAATTAGGTGCTAAGCCCAAATATATCTACTCTTGAGTAAAAGTGCTATCAGCACTTTCCTTATTTCAGTACTCCTGGAGCAACCCTATTTATAGATTTGTCTACAGGACTACCTTGACCACATAACCCAGGTGGCTATATGGGATAGATTCCTTGCAAATTCCTGCTTCCCTTTTTCTCATTCTTTCTTCAAAGGGACAGGAACAATTGAATGATGGTTGACAATTTAAATAACAACTGCTGTTAATCTCTGTTCCCTCATTGTCTTTCAGAATGAAATTTCCAGGATGTACTACAGACTTTTGAAGTGAGTTCCTGGACCTGGGGAATGAAAGCTGCCAATGCTTTGCTAAAGAAACTAGTCAATATAGTCAATATTGATTGTATGAGTATATAAGGATTTGTGGAAATAGATCTTTTCCCTGCCTTTTTTGTTCCAGAAGTAGGCTCTGTGTTCAGTAAAATTAATGAGAGGGAAGTTACAAAGAAAACTTTCAGAAACTGCAATTTACAGTCAACTTGGGCTTCTTACTTTTGTGACCAATAAAAAGACATGTGGTCATGCTAAAATCATGGTAACCATGCCTTATTTGAGTAGGATCAGAGTTCTTGGAGGTCAAAGAAGAATCTCTTCTTCATATAGCATTACTTAATAGGAGGAGCAGAAGTATGAGGAGGAAAGGAAAGAGGGAGGAAAGGAGAAAAGGAGAGAAGGAAAACAACATGAAGTTGGTCCTTCTACCATATTGTCCTAAAAGGAAATCTCTATTAAAATCACAGTGTCTGCTCATGGGTAGGCTGAGCCCAAACAATAAAAATGACAATCCTACCTAAATTAATTTACCTATTCAGTGCCATACCAATCCAACTACCCAAAAATTATTTCCTAGCACTAGAAAATATAACAAAATTCATCTGGAAGAACAAACTCTCAAAAACATCAAGGGAATTAATGGGGGAAAAATAAAGGAAAGAGTTTACTTATATCAGATATTAAACTATATTATAAAGCAATAATTATCAGAACTATCTGGTACTGGCTAAAAAATAGAGTAGTGAGTCATTGGAGTAGGTCAGGAAATCAGCATAGAATAGTTAATGACCCTAGTAATCTAGAGTTTGAGAAACTCAAAGAGACAAACTATTGGCAGAGGAATTTGACAAAAACTGTTGGGAAAACTGGAAAACAATTTGGCAGAAACTAGGCATAGACCAATAACTTACACCATAACCAAGAAAAAGACAAAAATGGATACTTGATCTAGAAATAAAAGGTGATACCATGAACAAATTAGGGGAACATGGAAATGTTCACCTTTAAGACTGATAGATAAGGGAAGAATTTGTGAATAAATAAGCTATAGAGAACATAACAAAAAATTAAATGGATTATTTTGGTTATGTTAAATTAAAAAGGTTTTATACAAACAAAATTAATGTAACCAAGATTAGAAGGGAAACAACAAATCAGGGAAAATATTTATAACAAGTGTCTCTGCAAATGGTCAAAGGATATAAATAAGTAGTTTTCAGATGAAGAAATCAAAGTTATCAACAATCATGTGAAAAAATGTTCTAAATCACTCTTGATTAGAGAAATGCAAATCAAAAAAATTCTGAGGCACCACTTCATACCTATCAGATGGGACAATATGATAGAAAAGGAAGGTGATAGATGTTGGAGAGGATGTGGCAAAATTGGGACACGAATGTATTTCTGGTGGAGTTGTGAACTGATTCAATCATTCTGGATGGCAATTTGTAACTATGTCAAAAGGTTTATAAAATAATGCATACCCTTTGATACAGTAATACCACTAATAGGTCTGTATCCCAAAGAGATGCAAAAAGGGGCAGAAGGACTTATTTGTGCAAAAATATTCATAGCTGCTCTTTTTGTGGTGGCAAAGAAATGGAAATTGAAGGGATATCCATCAATTGGTGAATGGCAGAACAAATTGTGCTATATGATGGTGATGGAACAGATTTGTGCTATAAGAAATGATGAACACGATGATTTCAGAAAGATCTGGGAAAATCTACATGAACTGATGCAGAGTGAAATAAGCAGAACCAGAACATTGTAATCAATAATAATACTATTATGGAGATTGTGATAGACTTAGCTACTCTCAGCAACACAATGATCCAGCCAGGACAATTCTGAGGAACTTATGACAAAGAATGCTACCCACCTTCAGAAAAAGAACTGTTGGAATAGGAATGCAGATCAAAACATGAAATTTTTCACTTAAGCTTATTTAGGTTTTTGTTTTGGGGTTTGGGTTTTATCTGATTAATGAACAGGCAGTTCTCAGAGAAAGATATTAAAACTATTTGTCATCATATGAAAAAATGCTCCAAATCATTACTGATTAGAGAAATGAAAAGTAAAATAACTTTGAGATACTACTTTATACCTATCAGATTGGATAATATGACCAAAAAGGTAAATGATAAATGTTGGAGAGGATATGGGAAAATTGGGACACATATTTTGGTAGAATTGTAAGGTGATACAACTATTATAGAGAGCAATATGGAAAACATCCAAGGGGCCAAAAAACTATATTGGGTCTGTATCTGTAAGGGACTAGGTATAGGATAAAGAGTCTATTAAAAATATTTTTAGCAGCTTCTTATAGTGACAAAGAATTGGAAACTGAAGGGTTCTCCATCACTCAGGGAATGGATGAACAAGTTGTGGCATATGGTTGTACTGGACTATTGCACCATAGGAAATGATGAAGAGGATGAGTTCAGAAAAGCCTGGAAAGTCTTTTTATTTTATAAACTGATACAAGGTGAAATGAGCAGAACCAGGAAAACAATGTCTACAATAATAGAAATATTATATGATAATCAACTATGATGGATTAAACTATTATCAGCAAAACAAATTTCCAAGACAACCACAAGGGACTCATGAAAAAATAAATAAATAAACACTATCCACAGTCAAAGAAGGAGCTGATAGACTCTGATTGTCGATCAAAGCATACCATCTTTCGTTTTATTTCCTTATAAGTTTTTCTTATAAGTCTTCTTTCATGGCATGGGAAATATGGAAATATGCATTGAATGAAAGCATTAGTATAACCTATTATCAAACCATTTACAGTCTCAAGAAGGGGAGAGGAAGGAGGGAATGAGGAGGGAAAAAGAGAATCTAAATCTCAAAATGTCACAAAACGGTTGTCAAAAAAATTTTTTACATGTAATTGAAAAAAAGAAGTTAAGTCGGTATCTCAGAGTTGGAGGGAGCCTCAGAGACCATATGAACTGATAAATACATAAACAGACATTTCCCCCAAAATATGCCCAGGGAAGTGATCATCCAGTCTTTGTTTGAAGACCACAAGTTGAAAGGAGCCCACTACCTCTTGGGACAGTCTATTCTACTTCTGTTCAATACTAATCAATTGATTATTAGCCAATATTTAACTTAAATAAAGCTTTTTGTTCCATTTTGGAACAAGCCAACTAAGTTCAATTCTCTGATGCTTGATAGACTTTCAGTATTTGCACACACTGAAAAATACTTTGTAAACCCCAAAGTGCTAAATACCAGAAATGGTGATGGTGATGGTGTCTCCCTGTCTTTTCTTCTCCAGGCTACACATTTCCACATCCTTTGATCAGTCAGTCTTTGTGTGCCACCCAGAATTCTCCAGTTTAATCAATGTTCTTAAAATGTGGTTAACTATGGGAATATTTTTTTTTGTAATGGCATCTACATGACATGACATGATACCTTAGCTCTTATTGCCCAAGAGATTTTAGAGGGAAAATGATCACCCACCCTAAGTGAAATACAACACCCTCAACTCTTACAAATCAAAATTTAATCTCAAAAAAAGGTCCACTGAAGTCAAGATTGATCTGTTGATTGCAACTTATTTTGTAGCACATATTTAAACATGTGTGGATTAATGGTTCCTCAGGAACTGGAGATCATAGAATGGCCAAGTGTTTAATCAAACAGAAATGATACCCTTTACCAAAGGGTCACTTCAAAGAGAGATCTAGTTATCTCTCCTTCCCCAATAGAAAGCTTTCCTTAGACCTTTCTAAAGTGATGTTCCCTAGAACGGTAAATATGTTTTCCTGTATCAACATAATGAGAGATTGAAGGCACAAACAGAATGGGCTGCAGTAAAAGCTGACAGTGAATGCCACAGCAAAAGATAGTGAACTTTTCTCACTATGGATGACACCTGTCAGAGAAGTAATATGATATAACTGATGGAAAGCTGTTGAGTTAGAAAGCTCTGATTTCATATATTCCTCCAGACACAGACTGGCTATTTGATCTTGAACAAGTTACTGAATCACTAAGTGCCACCTAGAAATTCTTTAAGACTATAAATTCCGGGGGGTAGGGGTGGGGGTGGGGGACTGACTTTTTATTGGTAAGTACATCAACAAAATCACAAATCTAAGAAAGCAAAATAGACATCGAAACAGAAATAAAGAGAGAGAGTACCTGTTATCATGAGTTTCCTCACCTCTGAAATAAAAAGACTAGGCTAAATGATCTCTAGGGCCCCTTCTAGCTCTAAAATCCTGAATGTAAGACTAAGAGTTAATTTTGCCCTTTGTAACTGCCCCTGTACGACATATATGTTGGCACAAGGTGGCAATAGAGAGTCACATTTAGGAAACACTGGTCTCATGAGAAATTGGTAAAATTCTAGCTTTTAATTTAAAAAATAGATTTTAAAATTAAATAAATAGCCCAAACTTCAGTAATCAAACTTTAAGTCTTTATGGTGCCATTCTGAATCTCCTGCCTAAACTCTCTACCAGGTCTTATGTGATTTTATTCAACAAGAAAAATTTTAAGGGATCTGATTTTGAATATCATATTTTCCATTTACAGGTTCTACAGTCATTTAAACTATCTAACCCTCAGCCTTCTCAGCTGTAAAATGGATATAATACCTTAACAAGATTACAAGATTCATCTTAATTTGATTCAACATTTGGCAATGGTGATAAAAATACAAAAATTGTCTCTGCCATCAAAGGGCTGTCAAAGAAAAATATATTAATACTGTAGTCTGCATTTTTAGGCTTAAGCCTACCAAAATAATTTTGTTTAACTTAACACTGATCTATATCCAAGTCATTTCTAGTTTGGAGAGAGATTTGTCCAAACTGGCATAGTTCTCTTGTTTTCTAACATGCAAGTCCCAAGAAGCTATCAGCTAACATTTCAGAGGAATCTTGAACAATGGGAAAATGTGTTAAAATACAGTCTGTGTTAAAATTCCAAAACTGTTAAGTAATCAGATCTTCAATTCATTCCCTTAAGGATCACTTCACTACTTACAAAGTGAAACAAAGGAACATCTTCCCTCTTCCAATACATGTTAATCCCTCCTCTATGGAGAAGAATGTCCTAGATCCAATAACTTCCAGTGGGCACTATGGCTAGTAAGAAAGAGTTTTGTACTACACTTAATCTTGTTCTGAAGGAAAAAAAAAAACTGTTTGATTCTCCATCCAACATTCCAGGGGCTTCCCCAAATTTGGAAAAAGCTTTTTTGAGGAAAATATGATTTCATAATATTTTTAATTTTACTAAGAAGATTTTTTAAATGTGCTTTCTAAGAGCTTATATTCTACTAGTAGAAAGGGATGCAAAATGAATTCTTAGAAGTAATTCAAAGTAAATGTAGAGTAATTGCAAGAGGGAACAGAACCCCAAGGTGTGTGGGTAGGGAATCTAGAATCAATCAATCAAAAAATAAATATTAAGTGCCTACTTATATGTCAGTTACTGTGTTAAGTAAGCTCTGGAGATACAAAAAGAGACAAAAGATAGTCCCTTGCCCTCAAGGAACTTACAGTCTAAAGTGGGAGAGAAGCTGCAAATAAATATATTCAAAACAAGGTTTATATAGGATAAATAGGAAGTAATTAACAGAGGGAAGGCACTAGAATTTTCTAATTCTAGGGTGGGGAAAGCTTCTTAAAGAAGATGGGATTTTAGTTGAGACTTAAAAGAAGCCAGATGAGAGAAAAAAAAAAAGCCAGAGAAGTTAGTATTGGAGAGGAGGTGGGAGAGAACCACCGCACCATCTAGCTGCCTTAGATGGCATATGATATGGTATGGTATGGTAGTAGTCTCTCGGAAGCCGAGAATGACGATTGTCTTTGTGCTTGTGTGCACAAAGACATTTGTGCGTGAAGGAGATTTAAGTGGAAAAGTCCATGCACAGAGACAGTCCCACTCTCTCGGCGTTGGAAGCCTGGGTCCAGTGGCATGAAAAGTCGTTACACCTGGAGACTCCCTCCGCTGCATTGGATGGCCGTGTTGTCTTTTGTGCTCCAACATGCCCTAAGCACTCCACAGTGCTTTGCTGCGTCGATGGCATTTAGATGGTGCTTAACTACTATGCTACCATATAGCATATAGTAGACAGTAAAATATAATAAATTAAATTAAATACAATAAAAATCCTTTAGTTGAGGGGGAAAAGCATTATTCCCTCAAACTTTTATTAAAATTATGACTACAATAAGACTTTTCAAATACTTTATGTTTTTTTAAAGAAACATGACATCATACTCTTCATCTTTCCCCTCTAGGCATTCTCTGTAGCTGTCCCCTATGCCTAGAATTCTTTCCCAACTAAAATTCCTAAATCTCTAAAGCTGAAAGTTAAAATAATAGGCATAATATATATACTATATATATATATCACATCACATATGGACTATTGCAATAGTCTTCTACTAGGTTTCCCTTAAGTCTCTTTGCATTCCAAGTCTCTACTCAGTTACCAAAGTGACCTTACTACACCATAATTCTCATGTGGCACCTTTTTCAATCGCCCCCCCACTCAATCAACTCCAGTGATGCCTTTAATTTCCAAAGCCTCTTGGGTCACTTAAATCCCTTCATAACTAGGTTCCTCTTATTTTTCCAATTTGCTAATACCACACCCCCCTCCATGAATTCCTTCTCCATGGAATTATCCGTGAAATATTGGACTCTTTGCTATTCCTTACACAAAACTCAATTGTTACTGTTTATCTACCATGATTGGAATTCTCTCTCTTTTCATCTTTGCCTTCTGGCTTCCCTGGCTTTCTTCAGCTCTTGGTTAAAATTCTGCCATCTTCAAGAAGCTTTTTCTGATCCCCCTTAATTCTAGTGCCTTCCCTCTGAGGTTATCTTCAACTATCTTGCCTACATCTTGTTGGCACATAATTATTTGTATGTTGTGTCTCTCCCATTAGACTCTGAGCTTCTTGAGAGTAGGGACTGGTTTTTGTCCTTCTCTGTATCCTCCAGCACTTAGCAAAGTACCTGAGTGCCTGTTACATTAGAGATGCTTAATAAATCACTTGGCTATTTGAGGGGCTCAAACCTTACCAGAAAAAGAAAGATTAAAAAAGAACAAACCTTGATAAATTGAACTTATTCTGTCCAATTCAAAGTTACCTTCAGATCAATTTAGAATCACACTTAGTTTATTTTAAGTCAATTCTAACAAAGATACATTAAGTTAAGAACATTAAAATAGATGATGGTGTAAAAATAGGGTATTAGTCTAGGATGGAAGCCTTCCAAAGGAATTGTAACCAGACTTCATTTATTAAATTCCCTCATAGAAAAAAGTTGAAATTTGGGAAGTGATGGCCACCCATAAGTATTGCCTTTCTTCACAATGACCTGAGTAGGGAAGGCCAAGGAAAACATTGCTGTGGAAAGAAGCACTTTTCTCTGCCTCACTTCCCATGTACTTTTTTCCCTTTTAAGAAGCAAATATAGTCAAGGAGAGTTACCTTAAGTATTACTTTTTTGAACTGGAAGAAACCTTTAAAATTATCTAGTCTGATTCCCTAATTTTACAGGTGAAGAAACTAAAGCCGAAGATTTTTTTTAGGTATTGATGACAACCTCAAAAAGAGAGTAGGGAGGAGCATTAATCCATATTTAAGTATATATAGGTCCTATATTGACTTAGTTTTTAAAGGTAACATTATCTATTTTTGTTATATTTTATTTAGTTTGTTAAATATTACTCAATTGCTTTATTAGTTGTTTATTTTTTAATTATAGACCCTTCCTTCTTAGAATTAATATTGTTTCCTTCCTTCTTAGAATTAATATTGTTTCCATGGCAGAAGAGCAATTAGGGTTACCTAATCCTACTTTCTTACCTTCCCCATCCTAATCAACCTTCCTTACTCTTACCTCTCATAGAATTGTTTTATAACTTTGAAAAATTTATGATAAGTAGGACTGAGTGTCTTATCTAAATTTGGTTGCTTTGCCAATGCTTATCTCAGCCTTGCCACAAGGGATCAGAATGCCAGGAGTGAGCATGGTGTCCAATGAGAGATCCAAGGAGCTATTATGTTGGAAAGGGATGATGGGACATTTTCAGGAATAGACAAGAGTTGAAATTCTTTTCTTGCTTGACTATTTATTACAATAGACACTTTTGGGAAGGATTTGGGTTAGGGGAATTGTGGAAATTAGAGTTTAGTGATAGGGATGCAAAAAAAAAAAAGAAAGGAAAAAGCATTAATGAAACAAATCAGCGCTGAAGAAAGTTCAGAAGGAGACTCAGAAAAGCAGAGGCATAATGATACCATATTAAAATTTAAAATATATTTTATAGGGGGCAGCTGGGTAGCTAAGTGGATTGAGATCCAGGCCTAGAGACGGGGAGGTCTTGGGTTCAAATGTGACCTCAGACACTTCCCAGCTGTGTGACCCTGGACCCCTATTGCCTAGCCCTTACCACTCTTCTGCCTTGGAACTAATACATGGTATTGAGTCCAAGATGGAAGGTGAGGGTTTAAAATATATATATATTTTTTAATAAGATCAAGCTATACATAATAGATTTTCATGATATAAACAATCCTCATTTTTGTTCTTTGCAGATGGAAATGTCTGTTGACTTTTAATATCATAATAAGATTTATATGTAATAAGTATTTAATAATATTTATGTTTAGTAATAGAATTTATAGGTTTAATAATATAACAATCTAAAACTTAAATCTAGAAGAAAAAAAGGGACAAGAATCCATTTTACTGACCAAGGTAAGAGGAGTAGGATGCATTCTGATTAGTAGCACTAGGTTTAGGTAGATTCTCAGTACAGACTCTTGCCCTGATACTATGAGATTACAGTTGCAAGGTAGTAAAAATTGGAGTTATGAAGTAAACCAGGGAGTCTGCCAAGAAGTAAGAGTTGGGGCTGTTGAGAGAAATTCACTCAACTAGTCCATAATAACTTCTTTTCCACTGATTCTGCTTGAATTGAAGGAGCAACTCCCTCACTATAACTGACCCCTGCCTTTCCTCTAAGAAAAAGTCCTAATAAAAAGGAAGAAAATACCAAGAGCCAAAAGCAGGAGTAGTTGTTTTCTTATCTATATCACCCTAGTCACCCATTGCTCATTCTTATTTAGTAGCAAATTCTTTATTAACCTTGATTTAAATGAAAATTTGCTGTCCATTGATCCTGTCTTGTATGGTTAATGGCAGTAGCTCAAGGAAAGATTAAGGGGCAGAGGAACATCTTTTTTTCTCAGCATGAGAAAAGGACAAGTTGGAGAGGCCTTTGGATTCCCAAGAGACATATTGCTTACAAATCTAAGCAAGCAACCCCTGCATGAGTAAAAAAAAGAACAGATATTACTTGGGACTAGCAACTGTACCATGAGAATGATCCTTCATATGTAGAATGAAGAGTTTCCCCACTTGTGAAAAGTGTGAAAAAGGACTAGTCCTGGTCCAATATTATATTATGTATTTTATTAACATTATCAAAATCTACATATTTGCTTGAGTTTAATTGTTATCTTTAGCTTTAACATCTTCTTCAATGTCATGAACAATGTCTCACCAACTGTGCTGATGGGTTAAGTTCAAATGTGGTCCATAGTTCCACTCATTAACACTGAAAACAGATCACAATAGATACCTTTGTGAATTGTTTCCCTTTTAGCTATATCTATCATCCTCAACAGTTTCATTTATAAATATTCTTTAATTTAACATACCTAAAACAGAACTCATATTTTTTTCCAAAACCAGTTCATCAGAGGCAAGCTCTAAATCAGTCTGGTCTCCTGATAGTTTAGACCTATAGGACTACAACCATGGGACTGAATGAGACACAGGTAGTCCATCTGACAGTTAACAGAAATAGATTTACTTAGCCATAGCTGGGGAAAGACATTCTGAACAAGCAAGGGATATTGAATCAAGTTCATTTCATTCAATACCTTAAGTGCCTACTATGAGTCAGGCACTATGCCAAGCATTGGCTATGAAAAGAGGCAAAAGAGGGTCTCTGCCCTCCTGTAGTTTATAAACAAATGGGGAAAACAACATGCAAACAAATATATACAATGCAAACTATATACAAAAAAAAAAATAATAACAGAAGGAAGGCAAAGGAATTAAGATGAGTTTGGAAAGGCTTCCTGTAGAGATGGGACTTTAGTTGGGATTTAAAGGAAGCCAAAAAGGTCAGTACACAGAATTGAAGAGGATCAGCTATGTGACTCAGTGGGTAAAGAGCCAAGCAAATGTGACCTGAGACATTTTCTGTCTATAAGACAGACCCTGAGCAAGTCACTTACCCCTAATTGCCAAGCCCTTGATGATCTTCTGCCATGGAACTGTTGCCTATTAGGGATTCTAAGACTGAAGGGAAGGGTTAAAAAAAAAAGAATGAGGAGGGAGAGCTTTCACAGGAGCCAATTAAAGAAAATGCCTAGATGGAGTGTCTAAGTATTGACTTGGGAAGCCAGTGCCACTGGATTGAATTGTAGGGGTGGGATGGGATATGCCATAATCAGACCTACATTTTAGGAAAAGCACATTAATAGCTAAATGGAAGATGAATTGGCATGGGAGAAGAATGGAAGCAAGTGGACCCACCAGCAGGGCATTGCAACAATCTAAGCTTGAGGTGATATGGATCTTTGACTGGTGATAGTATCAGAAAGGAGAAGGTAAAATCCACAGGTCTTTGCAATAGATCCAATATGAGGAATGAGTGAGTACTGCTCAAAGTTTTACATTTTTCCAGATTACAAATTTCAATCATTTGTTTTCTGACATTTTGGGATCCATGTTCACTCCTTCCTTTCCATGCCTCCCGCCTCCCCAAGGTGCAATATGAAACTAGGTTGCACATGTTATCATATAATACATATTTCCATGTTCGATATGTTGTGAAACAAGACACTGCTTACACTAGAGAAAAATGCATGGAGGAAATTAAGCTTCAATCTGCATTCAGACTGTCAGTTCCTTCTATGATAATAGATAGATACTTTTTCATCATAATTTCTTTGGAGTTGTCTTGGATTCTTGCATTGCTGATAATAATTGTCATTCACAGCCCATGGTCATACTGTATTACTATTACTAGGTACAGTGTTCTCCTGGTTCTGCTCATTTCAGAGGCAAAGAGAGTGACAGAGACAGTGAGACAGAGACAGTAAAAGAGAGACAGAGAGACACAGCGAGAGAGATGAGACTGCCAGAGACTCCTGAGTAGAGCTATTATTTGTACTTGCTCCTCAAGGTCTAAACCATTTTTCAGTGAAACTCAACTGCCAGTATTTCAGGTGGGTGAGGACATGATTTCCTACACCCTGGCACCCACTCAGGGCCAGGGATTTCCTCATTCTTCCTCTCATTTTAATTTGCAGGTTTTCTTCCTTCTGGCTTCTCATTCTTTTTGCTCCAAAGAGCTCTTTGTGGTTATCTGGGAAATGAATAGAGGACTTGCTGGAGGGGTGTTATCTTCCTCTGTCCTTTGCTCTCGCCAGTATCTGGGGTTCCTTTTCAAATCTCCCAGATATAAGAGGGAGAAAATGCAAGGATCTGAGACAACCCGTCCCCCTCCCCCACCAACCCCCATTTCCATCCTCCGAGAGATTACGGGGTCTTGATGTAACTAACCGGCTCCTTTAAGACTGCTGCTGGTTGCAAGTACTTTTCCCCTAGTATAAAAGGTTTTGTTTTTAAAAGTCCATCTTCACCTCCTCTGGTCTCAAAAGGAGTTTTTCTCCGGAGGTGCTCTTTCCGTACCTACAACGACCCTCCTCTACAGGACAGCGAGAGATAATTATGACGACACTTTATGTAAATAAGAAAGGACAGCCTGAGAGTTCTAATTAGACCCACCTTGAATCTCTCACCACCCCCACTCTTCTCCCGGCCCTCACGCTTTCTTTAATACACAGCACAATACACTTAATCAGCTGCCCCAAATTATGCATGCACCAGCCTGTGAGATTCAGCGAGGCCTGGCTTCTCCAGGACAAAGGAATAGATGCAGCTCCTGAATCTCACTTTTGTTTTCTCCAGCTATCTTTTGTGATGTAGCATGGGAAAAATCCTAATGAGCCTATGGCGCAGGCTGCCGAAATTCCGGCCAGATAAAGAGTCAGCCCCTCCTTCCTTCCACCTGGGAAAGTGCTTTCAAAGACAAGGAACCCAACCAATGCAAACCAGAATGTTGCTGCTGGGAGCAACCTCCCAGCTCATCTATGCGGTGCCCTCTTACACCCTACCACAATGCCCAATTTTATTTCCTAGTTCATGGGAAATCTGCAGAGACGCGGAGCACACACTAGAGAGGCCCGGCTAGTATGATTTTAGTGTAACAACAAACAAATGTTTAAATGTAATCGTCTGCACTTAGTCTGCCCAGAGTCTACTGTTTTCCTGCTAGCAGCTAGATATTCCTGCTAAGGTGAAGCCCAAAATCCTCCGCCCTACAGAATCGCAGAGGAAAGGAACCCAATTAACTAGATCTCAAGCCCCTCAAGGACAATGAGCATACCTCTGGTTTCTCTTATCCCTAGTGTGCTCAGCAAAAGTTAGCTGACTGATTCAGAGTTTTAAAAATAAGTCATGGCATTGCTTGTGTTTCCAACTCTTCCCATGATGAAAATCTCATTCCGGGACTTGTTTTTTATGTTGTTGCTTCCTAGAGAATGAGAGAATCCCACCCTTCATGGTGTGGTGATTTCCTGAGCCAATTGCTCTTTCCCAAAAGGCACAGCTATTCTTGATAGACAAGGAGATATTTCGAAACACACCATGTTTTGGATTATGTGGTTTTTGAGGTGGTACAAGGCAAATGAATTATTTCCTGCTTGGCGTGGAATATTTTGCTGCCAGCAAAGGAGTGAGGGAGTAGGGCAGTGGAGACGAAATGGCAATGGAGAAAAGGAAGGGAATCAAAAACATATGGAGGCAGTATCTCTGTCAGCAGCTTTTCCTTGTGACCTCCACTGCTGAAACTAAGGAACAATTTAGGATGTCAGAATGTCATGTGAATGGGTTTTCCTGATAATCATTTAGAAATAAACTGTCAAATTTTAATTTATATATATGTCAGATATTATTTCCTTGAAATTTTCAAAGAATCTTTCATATGATCTAAAAAAGGCACATCTATTAACCACATATTAAAAAAGGATTTTGCAGTTGAAAAGTTTCCAATTAGATAAAGGCTATTTTAGACTTCCTTCCCTTCTTCCTTCCTTCCTTCCTTCCTTCCTTCCTTCCTTCCTTCCTTCCTTCCTTCCTTCCTTCCTTCCTTCCTTCCTTCCTTCCTTCCTTCCTTCCTTCCTTCCTTCCCTCCTTCCCTCCTTCCTTCCTTGTTTTCTCTTTCTTTCTTTCTTTCTTTCTTTCTTTCTTTCTTTCTTTCTTTCTTTCTTTCTTTCTTTCTTTCTTTTAGAGGGCATACTTAGGAAAGGTAGAACAATGAGGAAACAAAGAATCTATCAGAAAGAAAGCACTATCGGGTCAGGCTAAAATCAGTATAGCATCCTGACTTTGAAAGTAGGAAAAAGGAGAGCATTTTATATGAATAAATGAATGAATGAAAAAATATTAAGTGCCTTCAATGTGACTAGCATGGTGCTAAGTACTGGGGGGAAATATAAAAGCAAAAACTATTCCTACTCAAAGAGCTTACATTTTAAAAATGGAAGAGGATACATATAAGGTAGTAATGGCCAAGAAGGAATCTTTTGGTTTGTAAAGTTACAGAGCTGTTGGGCAGCAAATACACACTAGTTCCAGAAGTAATGATGAAATTGACTTTACTAGGCTTGCACAGCTAAAATGGGAAACAGGGATTTGAGTCTGGGATGAGAGTTTCAACCAGTCATAGTAAGAGATTAGGTCGATAACAATCACTTACCAGGGTGGAAGTTCTAGGCCCAAAAGGGTTATATCATCCAGGGCTTGGTTTCTGGCCTGGGTAGCAGGGTAGCTATATAGTGTATATAATATTCTCTATTTATTCATGTAACTCTTGTTTCAGTAAACTTTATCAGAGAAATGTAAATACTATTTTTGTTCTGTGGGGTCCAACTCTTTGTGACCTGGTGGACCATAGCATATCAATATCATCCATGGAGTTTTCTTGGAAAAAAACATCAGAGTGGTTTGTCATTTCCCTCTCCAATTCATTTTACAGATGAAGAAACTGAGACAAACTGAATTAAGTGACTTGCCCAGGGTCACCCAGCTAGTTACTTGTCTGAGGCCAGATTTGAACTCAGGGAAAGGAGTTTTTTGACTCAAGACCCAGAACTCTATTCAGTGCACACCTCTTGCCCTCCCATGCTTATCAATTAATAAGTTATATCGTCATCTCAACCCCACTGAATGTGGATACCCCAGGTCACACTTAAAGAATTTCTCTTGTTGGAGAAACCTGCCTAACCAGAATTATCCAAAATTGAAATGAACTGACTTGAGTGTCAGTGAATTCCCTTTTGCTAGAGGTCACCAATCAAAGGTCCTTTAAGACAGGTAATCAGTCACTTGACCAAGATCCTGTTGTTCAGTTTTTAGGTCCCTTCCAGTTCTCTTTGATTCTTTTTCAGAATAAAAGAATCTCAAGGATTTGAACCTGGGTAACTTTGATAATAGTTCTAACTTTCCAACTCTTCCTATCCTACTTGTATTGTTTTTCTATATTAGAATATAAGCTCCTTGAGAAGAGTGAATGTCTTGTTTTCTTGTGTTATATACAATGTCGTGAGAGGCTGTATCCCACATGTGGCATGGAGATGTCATTGTGTGACTCGAAGGGAGGCAGAGATATATATCTTTAGCATCATCTACCCAATCCTCTTCCAAGGAAGACGTTAATTCTTATAAGGAGAAGAAGGAGAAATTAGGAGCTAGAGGCCAATCTCCTCTCCTCAGAGAAAGAAGGGGTATTACACTAGAGTTATATCCTTTTGCTCCCTTAAATATTATTCATCTAAGAAATGTGATCAGGTTCAAGCTAATTTCTGATCACTGTTTCAGTATTGGAAGGGAAGAAGGATCCTAAGCTTTATAGACAAGGCTTTACCCCTTTTTCTACTAAATGCCAGTTCCACAATGAATATACATAGCATTTAGCCAAGAAAACCCATTTAGACAAATTAGTAGCAAAAAAGAAATTAGAAAAAGTATGGAGGGACTGGCAAAGACTAAGTCCATTCAGCAAAGCTGTGGAGAAGATTAGCCCCCAGTAGTGAGAAGAGACTCCAATAAAATCAAACCCCAAAACAAAGCTTTGTCAGTCCCTACAAAGGTATATGTAGCAAAAAATATGGCAGACAATACAGAGGGAAGGGTTAGGGTTAGAAGCAAAGGAGCTGGGTTCAACCAAAGAAGAAAGTTTTGGTCTTCCCCAAAGTCTCTAGAGTAATAAACTAAGGATAGGGAAATAATGGAGACTTCCAGCTCCTCTGATCTCAGGTTCTTCCCAGAGTTTTTTCCTTGAAGTGAAGTTGGCTTCTTCCAACTTCCTCTGTAGAAAAATTGGCAGTCAAAAGTGATGAAGTGACTGCAGGACCCAAAGCAACTCAAAGGCTATTTCAAGAAGGAACAAAGAAGGCTGAAGTTCTCCTGCCCTCATCATCTTTGTTCCACCTCTCACATAGGGCAGGGCATTCTGGAGTCAGTCCGGTTATACTTATATTTGTAGCCTCAGGATTTATCACAGTGATAGGTATATTCTAAGTGTTTTGTTCATGTTTTGTTTTGTTTTATTTTCATTTAACTAAATCAATAGAACAGGTTGAAAAGGACAGGTTTTTAAAAAGAAAAGATAGGCCTATGAGAAAATTGTTTATGTAGGTTGAAGCTCAGGAAGTCAGTATTAGAGATAAATATTTGGTAGTCTTTTACAAGAGGTGATAATTCAAGTTCTGAAAGTGAATGAGAAAGACTATAGAGCATCAGTTGGTAGCTTGGGGTCCCCTTGAACAAGTCAGTCAGCTTGGATGACAAAAAAATTACACTTTTATCTTTATTAATCCTTAACTGAAATTTAGCATTCCTTTCAATTAAACAAAAATTACATTAATCTAGCAAACCCTAAAGAACCCACCAGATCAGAACAGTCAGGTGGTTGAATGGATAGAATGGTGGATAGAGTAACTTCAATAGCCTAGTCTTACCACTCTTCTGCCTTGGAACTGATATTTAGTATCAATTCTGAGACAGAAGGTAAGAGTAAAAAAAAAGAATTCATCAGAAATTAAATAATTAATCAATTCAACAAAGTTATAGGATATAAAATAAATCCATTTAGATCAAAGCATTCATGTGAAATAGACATTTCTTTAGAAATAACTATAGAAGCTATAAGGATACACCTGGGAACTATATTGAATCCAACTATGAAAAACTTCAGAAATATAGACCTAAATAATTCAAGGTACAGTAATGGTTAAGCTGAGCCAATAAAATAAAAGTTATAATGCTACCTAAATTAATTAACTTGTTTGGTGTTGTACCAATCAAACTACCAAAAGAATATTTTACAGAGCTAGTATATGGAGAAACAAAAGGTCAAGAATTTGAAACATAAAAATGAAAAAGTGGGAATGAAGTAACTATCAGAACCAGACCTGTACTATAAGGCAAAAATTATTTTAAATGACTTGTTATTTGTTTAAATTAAAATTTTAAAATTAGTAAAAATCCAACTTTTTTTCTACCATCTAATTGAAAAAGAAAGGAGAAGGGAAGGGAAACCTGCTAACAAATACATATAGTGAAGAAAAAACAAAATTCTATGTTGTTCATGTCCAAAAAAGTATATGTATCAAACTATTTTCTAAATCCATCATCTCTGTCAGGAAGTAAGGAATGTTGTATCCAGAGTTAAATAAACAGCTTACAAAGGAAGAAATCCAAATTCTGAGGAGTCATATGAAAAAAAGTGATAAATCACTAATAATCAGAGAAATACAAATTAAAGCAACTTTAAGGTTTCATTTCATACCCATAAAATTGGCAAAGATAATAGAACTGGAAAAATGATAAATGTGGGAAAGACTTTGGGAAAATAGGCATACTAATAAGTGTACTACTCTTGGTGGATCTGTGAACTCATTCAGACATTTTGGAAAACAATTTGTAACTATATTCAAAAAGTTCATAAACTGTTCTATCCAATTATAATGCAAATAAGCCTATGTCCCAAAGAGATCAAAAGAAGAGAAAATAAACTTAAGTATACAAAAATATTTATAATAGCTCTTTTCATAGTAACTGAAAACTGGAAAGTAAAAGGATATCCTTCTTTGGAGGGATGAATAACTAAGTTATAGTCCATGAATGTGATAGAAAATAAAAAAATTTTTAAATGGACAATTTTGGATGAAATTGGGAAGACCTCTATGAAATAATGCAGAGTAAAATAAGCAAACTAGAAGGGCAATTTATACAGTGACAGCATTATTTAGAAAAATTTCTTTGAAAGACTTTAGAACTCTAGTCAATATAATGATACCATGAATCTAGAGGACTGAAGAAGAAACACATTACTTTCCTTCCATTAAAAGGTGATGAACTTAAAGTTAAAATAGATCAACAACTAGATGAAGGGATTGAGTATTCCCAGTCCCTTTTCTCTCTTCAGATAGCTATCAAACTGTTACTAGGTGTGAGGTGCTGTGGAAAGTATGGAATAGCAATCTCCAAACTAAAAGTTCAGAATCTCAGATAAATGAGACATTTCTGTATTTATTGTGATGAATGATGGTAAACTGCAAGATCATTGGATTCTGAGTCAAAGTGTAGGTGGAACCCTGGATCTGTCAATTACCACCTTGTACAAGTCATTTGAAAGACTGTAAAACTCAGTTTCTTCCTTTGAAAAGTGAAGATTTCAATTCTTATACTACTCATCTCACAGAGTTGTTGTGAGATGCAATCATATAATCTATATAAGACTTTTACAATCTTCAATACACATATATGTTCATATTCTTCCTATTAGGGTTATTAGAAGACAAAAAGCTATAAGTTGAAATGCAATATAAATATGATTTGTTATTATTGAATAACTATAAAATTCATAGCATCTGATGAGGTGGATACAAAAGAAGCAAAATATTTAGCCTTCAAAGATCTTATGAGCTTCTTAGAGTCAGAAAGATAATTAAATGTAAAAAAATTTTTAAAACATGGGGGAAGCTGGGTAACTCAATGGATTGAGAGCCAGACATAGAGATGGGAGGTCCTAGGCTCAAATCTGGCCTCAGACACTTCCCAGCTGTGTGACTCTGGGCAAGTCACTTAACCCCCATTGCCTAGCCCTTATCACTCTTCTGCCTTCGAACTAATACCCAGTATTGATTCCAAGATGGAAGGTAAGGGTTAAAAAAAAAAAAACAGTTCAAGGGTAGTTAAGTGGCTCAGTTGTAGATTGAGAGCCAGGACAAGAGATCCTGTGTTAGAATCTAGTTTTAGATACTTCCTAACTATGTGACCCTGGGAAAGTCACTTAACACCCATTGCCTAACCACTACTGTTCTTTTGCCTTGGAAAGAATATATAGTATTGATTCTAAGAGAGAAGGCAAGGGTTAAAAAAAACCCAAAAGACAAAAAAAAATGTACAACCATATATGATCATGTAGCAAATGAGTTGGAAAACTGAGAGAGAGATGGAGATGAACCTGGGCTGGCAAAATCAGGAAAGGCATCATGGAAGAAATAAGGCTTTAGCTTGTTCTTGCAAAATAAATTCAGTTTGTAAACCTTAAAATTTCTTAGACTTATAAATGTTGGAAATTTCACCATTGGGAAATTTCATACTTGAAAATTTTCCTACTGATAGTCTATTGGAATGTGAACCCCTTGGCATGGGAGGGTCCTTCTCCTCCCTACTTAAGATTACTTTAGGACAGAAACCTTTTGCTGAACAATGGAAAGGGCTTTGACCTATGCTTAAGCATAGAACAGGAAATTCTTTGAGTCATGATTGATTTTAGAATTGATATAATAGAGATACTTGGAATGACAGAACCAGATCTTGGAACTTACAATCTCCACCCTACTCAGTCCTAACAGGATTTAGGAAGGGCTGCAGCATAGATCAAAATTTAATTATTTGAGAATATGACCTTCAACAGACATGTGCAAAGGGGCAGACCTCTGGGCGGTCCTGGGTTAAGCTAGAGCCACCGTTGGCACAGGGAAGACATGGACAGTGATTGGTAGATGTGAGAACTGAGGGGAGGGAACTGAGATGGTTTCCTTAAAGATAGCGGGGTCTGAGGACTGAAGGTGGTTGGAGAGGTTTTGCTCTGAAAGGTTGTGCTCTGAGAAGCTTGCTCTGAAGGAAGCTGGAGGTGGAGGCCCCTGAGACTGTTTCTCCATTTTGGTCACGTGAGTGATAGGGACTGATCTCTTTTCTTTGCCTCAGCTATCTAAGGGCTTGGGCCTTTTGGCCCAGCCTAAACAGAGGGGGTATTTAAGCCCTATTCCCTTCTCTCCCCTTTCTCTCTCCCTCCCTCTCTCTCTCTCTCTCTCTCTCTCTCTCTCTCTCTCTCTCTCTCTCTCTCATACCTTTCTTCCTCCTGTTTATAATTAAAAACTCCATAAAAGGTTGACTGCTGATTTGAGTTTTCATTTAGGAATTACATAGCTGAATTCCTTGGCGACCTAAATTAATATATATCAGTCTTTTAAAGTGATTTCCTTGTCACAGTTAAAACTAGTTCTGTTTGCTGATGATATGATGGACATCCCAGAAAATCAACTAAAAAGTTTGTTGAAATAAGAGATAATTTTAGATAAGTAGCAGTATATAAAATAAATCTACATAAATCATCAACATTTTTATGTATTACTGACAAAGTCTATAAGAAGAGATAGAAAGAGATGCTCCATTAAAAATAGCCACAAATAGAATAAGTTGCCTGGAGGTATACCTGCCAAAACAAATCCAGGAACTATATAAATTTAATTATAAAACACTTTTTACATGAATAAAGTCCAATCTAAATAAATACATATTAATTGTTCATGGATGTACAGAGCCAATATAATTAAAATGGCAATCCTAACTAAACTAACCTACTTATTCGATGTGATCCTGAATAAATTGCAAAAAATAATAAGTTGGGGAAAATAATAATAAAATTAATTTGAAGAATAAAAGAACAAGATTATCAGAGAAATTAATGAAAAAATAAAAAGAAGTCTAGCAGGATCAGATTTTAAATTGTATCATAAAGCAGCAATCATCAAAACTGTGGGGTACTGGCTAGGAAATAGAAAGGTAGACCAGTGGAAGAGAACAGAAATATACAACAACAGTAAAAGATTATAGCAATTTGGTATTTGATAAAACCATAGATCCAGGATTTTTGAGTAACAAATCATTTTTTGGAAAAAATTGCTGGGATAACTAGAAACTATTTTGTAAGAGACCAATATTTTATACCATTGACTTAGATAAGATCAAAATGGATACAAAATCTAGACATAAAAGAAGATACCATAAGTAAATTAGAAGAACAGGGAACATACTACCAGGAGCATGGCACGAACAACGTATTTATGAAGTGTTAGAGGGGAACAATGGAAATATAAACCCAGATAAAACAAAAGATTTATACAGGGAAGACATTGAAGGTAAAGAAGAAAAGAGAGTCGTGTCAAATAGCAAAGGACTTGAATTTCCAGGTTGTAATTCCATTAAAGATGTTCTATTATATTCTACTAAAGGTAGGTAGATCAATGGTAAAACAGGTAGAGTGCTCAATCTGGAGTCAGAAGACCTGAGTTCAAATCCCATTTCAGACACTTGTGTGACTCCTGAATAAGTTATTTAACCTTTTTTTAGCCCCAGTTTCTTCAACCACAAAAGGAAGATAATAATAACACCTACCTTCCAGGGTCATTGTAATGACCAAATGAGATATTTTTTATAAAGTGCTTTGTAAATTTTAAAGTACTATATAAATAGTTGTTGTTGTTGTTGTTATCATTATTAATGTAGCACTAGAGTCCCATATGAATGCTACTATAATTTCAAAATGTGTTGTGACTTTGAAAGGATTGGCATCCATTAAAACACACACATACACACACATACATGTATAACACACAAACACACACACAAATGAAAGCTAAATGACTCAATGGATAAGGAGCCAGACTGGAGATGGGAGAACCTGAGTTCAAATATGGCCTCAGACAGTTCCCTGGTTGTGTGACCAAGGGCAAAGTCACTTAACTCTCATTGTCTACCATTTACCCCCTCTCTGCCTTAAAACCAAAACTAGCATTAATTATAAGATGAAAATAAGGGTTTTAACAACAACAACGAAAAAAAACAGCTCAGGTATCCCATCAATGCCATTCTTTTACAGAGGACACATTAGGAAAAAACAAGGCATTTTTTAAACCAGCATAACAAGAAACATTTCCTTAAGATCTATCCCCCTATAGTGTGCCATACCGCCAAGGGGAGGTACATACATTGGAACATGTATTGTGGGGCACACAGGTAAGTCATCTCTGGTGCCAGGACATACACATTCCAGGAACAACCCAAGATGCAAAGTAGCTAATCATTGGAAAGGCAGCAGAGAAGTTTTGTCTTTTTCTTCTCTTCTTTCGGCTAGATATTCCACCGCTGGACTTCTCTGCTCTCTTCATACATGGTTCTCAGCTATGTAGGCTCTTTGGGTCTTCTGATGTTCTCTGCTGCCTTCCGCTGGAATTCACCTGCCAATAGGTCTCCCTTCAGGAAGGAGAGGGCTTAACTTTTTAGGTACTTCTTATACTATTACTCAACAAAATCCATCCAGACAGCAGTAGAAGCAAAAGAAAGGACAGGAGACTATGGGAACTGAATAGTGCCTACTCTGTAAAGATAAAACCACTATTGTTCAGTTATGTATAAATCATCATGACCTCATTTGGGGTTTTCTTGGCAAAGATACCAGAGTGATTTGCCATTTTCTTCTTGGGTTCATATTACAGATGAGGAAGCCAAGACAAACAAGGTTAAGTGACTTGCTCTAGGTCACATAGCTAGTAAATGTCTAAGGCTGGATTTGAAATCAGGTCTTCCTAACTCCTGTCTCAGCCCTCTATCCATTGTACCACCTAGTTGTCCTAAAACCACTATATTTGCTGTTTTTGCAACCTTTTTCTTTGCTTTTTTTTTCAAGGAAAGAACACTAATAAAGTATATTTTTGTAAACATCTCAAAAAATCTTTCAAGCTAATATTGTCTCTCCTTTTCATTGCTTTTCTCTTGCTGAACTTATAAGCTCCCTGGCCCCAGTGTTCTGTCCAAATAGAAGTTGGAAAATTCCTTTCAACTCATTGTGACTTGGTGTTAGCTTTCATCACTTCTAAAGATCATAAGTACTCCATTTAGAAAAAAAAAACTACAAAAAAGCTCTATAGATTTGGGGTGACTAGATCTTGCTTGAATTCCCAAAATGTCCCTTGTTGCCATGCAAATCTACTTTGGGGAAGATGCAAAAGAGTCATTTGAAGTAGACCCAAAACTTCATATTACTTTCTTATTCCATATTCCTGTGTTTCTTATGCGTTTCTTCTAGAACCAAATGTTTTGGTGTCCCTACAAAGATCACTAAGCAGGAGAATAACATGTATTATGATTAAAATTATCTCAAGATTGATTTTGGGTAAGAATATGTTTATCAATTATATCAGGTGTATTGGCTAAGCCAGAGTCATAATCAATAAAGTGATATAGGTCTCCATAACTCTCTTGGAACCAGAGATCACCCAAGCTAGGTCAGGAGGCTTAATAAATAGATTTTTAGGTACTTGTTATTCAGCCCCTTCTTTGAATATCCCAAGACATCTTTAATTGGTGATAGCTAATTAAGAGATAGTCCATCAACTTATCCACCCCTCTCTATACCGACTTCATGGGGAACACATACATAGAAAAATAACCTTTGTCTCCTTCAATTATTAAACAAATTCTGTTTTTAAAAAAAAGGAAGACATTCCTTGAGATTCCCAAGGACAAAGAAAATGCAAAAAGCAGCAGACTGGATGGTATCTCTGATCCAGATCCTAGAGAGAAAATTACACAGTAATTCTCCCTAACATGTAGGAATTAATACAATATATGAAAAATAAATTCTCATACTGATTAGAGAAGTACTTTGAGATGAGTAATGTGACACTGGAGTGCAGAGTACATTGATGAATGACATAAAGGCAGGGTTGGGGCAGAGTCAGATGCTTTTACAATAATCTATGTGTGAAGTGATGAGGACCTAGTCTAGTACAGTAGCAATTAGTATGAATACTATTGCTACTAGTAGTAGTAGTGTGTAGTATAGCAGGTATTTATAAGGTGCTTTAAGCTTTCCAAAGTACCTTTATATACACTTATTTGAGACTCACAAGATAAGGAAACTGAGGTTGAATGAGGTTAAATGACTCACCTAGATATGTTTCTAATGTGATGACCCACAAGCATGGAAAGTAAAATTAGAACATGGGGTTTTCTATCATCAGGCTCTCCTATTCTATCTATGAGCCATATTAACTCTCATACAAGGATATAACCAACATTTCAAAGGATGAATCAGCGATATCGGCTGACTAATAAGAGGCGAATAAGGAGGATTCAATAATAACTCCAGGGTTTTATACCTAGGTGATTGAGAAAATAATAAATCATTGATGAAGAAGGAAATCAAGAAAAAGAGTCAATTTTGCTGTTGCTGGTCAGTCTTTTTCAGTCGTGCCCAACTCTTTGTAATCCCATTTGGGGTCTTCTTGGCAAAGACATAAAAGTCCTTTGTCATTTCTTTTCATCTCTTTTTACAGATGAGGAAACTGAGGCAAACAGGATTAACTGACTTATGCAGGGTCACACAGAGTCAGTAGTCTGGGCTGTAACAGTAAATATGTTTCCTCCTCTCTGATTTTTCCATAATCTGTATCTCCTTCCCTATATCCATATATCTCATAAAACCTGGTTGTGTAGTCAGCAGGCAAGTCAGCGTGTGACTCCCATGATCTTTACAAAACGACTGTCAATTCGATTTGTGATGAATCCTTCTATTTCTCAATTGCAAGTTTATCCTGTCTATCCCATTTGGCTGTAGACAGGAGCTGTTTCGAATATAATCAGTCAAACAAATATTTGTTGAACATTTACTCCCTGAAAGCCACTGTTTTAGGCTCTTATTAAGTGTCCACATGTTCAGCGAGATAACAGAATTATGCTAATTCAAGGGTATAAAGACAGAATGTGCTAAGGATAACTGTAAGTTTTGCAAGAACACCTTGCTTTTTAACATACTCATTGGGCAGTCAGGATGAAGGACAAAGGATGAAGAGGGCAAGCAAGTGTGTAGGAAAGGAGCATTTGACTCTTGATTCCTTGGCTCCAAGGAGTTATAGTACTTTGTGAAATTAACTTAATGACCATTATAATGACAACTAATATTCTCATATTTCTATTAAAGGTTTGAAAACAGCTTTCACATATTATCCCACAACCCTATGAGATAGGGACTGTTAGTATTCCCATATTACAGATGAGGAAACTGAGGCAGAGAAGTCACCCAGAATCAAATGGCTAATTTCACAAGCAGGAGTCAGCATTTCTAGATCCCTCAACTGAACTGTACTAAGTAAACTCTAAGGTACCTTGCAAATCTAAAATATCTTTCAAAAAGTATGATACACCAGTGGTATGTGCTTACACATTTCCCCCCTTAGAATAAAGTTACCAAAAGGGCAGGACTTGTGGCTTTCTTTTTATTCTCCAACAATATTTAGTTTGATAATAATGGTGACTATCCCAAGATACTGAAAAAAAAAACTTATAAATCACTAAAGCATAATTGTTCATTTTCAAGGAATTGTGGAGAAGAGGAATCATGTCAAGAGACTGAGCCAAACAAATGACTAGATTTTCATTCATATAAAGTAAGGAGATTGAAAAGATGACCCTTGATGTCTCTTCCTGCTTAAAATTCTGTGATTTTGTTTTTGATTAATGATAAAATAAGGAACTAAAATTTCCAAAGTAGCCATGCCCAAAACTTAAATATGTACTAAGTCACTTCTGGGGAATACTTATTTTTCAGGCTTCTCTGAGGAACCAAAAAAAGAACTGAGGCTTTCAAAAAAAGGTTCTTGATTCCATTTTCCATTAAAAACAAAACAAAACAAAACAAACAAACAAACAAAAAAAACCCTCTTACCTTCTGTCTTGGATATTAGTTCCAAGGTGGCAAGGGCTAGGCAATTGGGGCTAAGTGACTTGTCCAAGGTCACACAGCCAGGAAATATCTGAGACCACATTTGAACCTAGAACTTCTCGCCAGGACTGGCTCTCAATTCATTGAGTCACCTAGCTTCTCCTTTGATTTCATTTTCTAGATAACTTAGTGGTTAAGTCTGAAATGGCAAGGAGGTAAAGTGCAAGTCTGCTTTACCAATACAGCATTTGGCTTAGGAGATTGAGTGAATGTGAGATAATTCCAGAAATCCAAATCAGCTTTTATGCTGCATCCTTTAAGCCTATAAAATGGTGGCATGTATTAATGATCCAGTAAAGGAGTCCAGTATCTTCAGTCTTTCAGGTGGAACTCTACTTGAGGCAGCAGCTTAGTAGTGGTTTTTTAATACTTTTTTATTGATGTTGGTTCTTTTTACATCACTTCTATTTGCTTAATGTATCCTTCTCCCTTTTCCCTCCTAGAGGTATGACTTATAGGTGGAAGAAAGAGACAGACAGACAGAGACAGACAAAGAGAATGACAGACAGAGACAAAGACAGAGAGAGTGACAGAGAAAGAGACAGAGAGACAAAGAGAGAGACAGACAGAAAGGCAAGAGATAGAGATAGAGACAGACAGAAAGTGACAAAGAGAGATAGAGACAGAGAGACACAAAGAAAGAAAGACAGGAGAGAGGGAGGGAGAGAGAGTTCAGCAAAAATTAATAGGCACATGGAAGAAGTCTGACACTATCTGGATAGTTCAATACCCAGGGTCCCCTACCTCTCCAGAGAAGGAAGACAAGTACATTTACATTTATATCTGTATGCTAAAATTTCACATTTCGTTAAAATTTTTGTTGTTTTTTATTTCTCATTAACATTGTAATTATTGTTATCATATTATATGATACAGTTTTTCTACATTTTATCATTCTTATGTCTTCTTAGGCTCCTCTATACTCATTATTTCTTATAGTGTAATATTATTCCATTACATTCATGTGCCATAACTTGTATAGTTGTTCTACAGTCAATGGGCATCCATATTTTTTCAAGTTCTCTGCTATTGCAAAAAGTGCTACTAAAAATATTTGGGTATTTTTGAAGCCTTTCTTTATGTCAATGATCTCCTTGGAGTATATGCCTAGCAGCGGGATCCCTAAGCCAAAGGATATAAGCATTTTATCAACTTTCTTTGTATAATAACAAATTGCTGTCCAGGGCTGCTAAACCAATCTGCAGTTCTGCCAATAATACACTAGTGTACCCCTCTTTTCACAACCTCTCAACATTGACTGTTCCTATATTTTGCCATCATCATCACTGACAATTTGTTGAGTGGGAAGCAAAATTGCAGAGTTTTTCATTGAATATCTTTGATTTTTAGTGATTTAAGCTATTCTTTTACATAGTTATTAATATAATATAAGAGGACCTGTTGGATAAAGCAGTGGACCTAGAATTAGGAAGATCTGAATTCAAATCTAGTCTCAGATACTAACATGTTTCAACAATAAGTTCTAGGTTCAAAATTTTATATATACAACTATATTATTCCTCTGCACAAACCAGGCAGTTTAAGAGAATTAGCTTGATTCTAATGCTCAGTTGCTATTTGAATTTCCTAAACCTATCAACATAACAATTTGCTAACTTGTATCACAGGACAGTTATAGATGGGAAAACTTTAAGTCTTTTTCTATGGGACTTGAACCCAAGGTAAAGAATGAAATACATGAATACCAGTCTTAAGAAGTTAAATGATGGTGGTCACTTCCAATATAGAAAAGCACTCAGCCTTTGATTACAGATTTATGTTGATAAATTTCAACCAGAGGCTCACTTTATAAGTCAGAGCCTCACAGCATTTTGATTCTCCCCTCAGTCTGTTGTTGGCAGTGTCTAAGTCAAGTACAGGGTTTTAGGTAAAGATGAAACAGCAAGAGAAATGTAAAAACTTAAATCCTCCAAAGTTTCTAGTGAACTTTAGGTTAAAAGAATTAGAGACATAAAGTTTGAGCTAGTTTTCACCATGTGACCTAGTTATTGGCAAAGCAAAATTATAGTGACTCTATTAAATTTTTTGCAAAAGATTTTTAAGAGAAACATCTAAGAATCTCTACAAATGAAGCTGCTCTGAGAATGAGGACATTCTAGAATGCCCAAGAGAAGAGGTTTCCACACCAGTTGATTGCACTAGGAATGAAATATCTAAGCCCAAAGATATGATGGACTGATGAAAAATGAATGAAAAAATGGATGATGAAAAAGTCAGTGGTTACAGATTACTAAAAAAAATAAAGCCTGAAAATGTACCTTTCCTCTCACTCTTTCTCCATGCACTGATTACTTTGTAAGGTCTACTTACTGAAGGGGACTGCCCCCAATGTTTCCTGTCAATGTGTCTGGGGAATCTCTCTCCCTCTTCCCTTTATATTATTCCCATCATGGGGAAACACTTAAGCCACATGACTAACAACCCTGGATATGATGTGTTTAGTTCCTTCAGATATTTTTTTTAATCCGGATAAGTCACCTTGAGAAGCAGATATATTTAATGTAATTTTATAATTGTCATATCAGTTAATGATCACTAAGGAAACTTTTGTTCTCAGTGAATTAAAGGGAGGAATGAGAAAAATTAATATTATTCTGCATTATTTCATAGCCAATATTGCTCTATAACCCATCATATTCCCATTTTGTCTAATCCCATTTCTCAGTGTGAGAATTTATTTTTCATATATCATATATCTAATTAATTTCTATTGTGGATTAGAGAGAATTTATGTATATTCTTGGGTCTGGGTTCTGGGTCACAAATTCTGCTTTTAAATTTTCTTTGCCATAGGAATTCCAATGAATGTCTTCCTGTTAACAAAATTTGATTAATAGAAGAGTGAGACAAAGATTCCCTTCCTGCCTATGTGACTGGCCATCACATGGGGATGAGGCAGGATAGATAATCTGGTGGACCATTTGCTAATTAGCTATTTACTAACTAGGGCTCCCTTGGGATATTCAAGGGAGAGGCTGGATAATGAGCTCCTAAACTGTATTTATATATTTGTCTGATAGAGTTTAGGGGCCACTGACCTATCACTTTATTGGTCATAATGCTAGCCTAATCAATAAATTGATATTCTTACCCAAACCAGTCTCTCAAAATAATTGCAATTGTAACATTAGCCTAGCTCAAAGGGATATCTCTTCCAATCCAAATTAAAGACATGGTTGAAGAATGTATTCTCTCCTAACTCCTGGAGCATTTGTTCCCTAACTAGTTTAAAGTGGAATCCTTGCTTTGATTACCTATAAACATAAGAATTAGCTTGGACTGGTTCCCTCCCCAAGAGATGGCTCTCTGGTCCTTGATTTTCCTTGTCAAAGTTACGGGTGACTTGGTCTCCAGGGGGAAGGGGAAGAGAGAGATAGGAATCATGTTTGGAGTGGTTCTGTTTTTCTAGCCAAAACTACTAGAGGAGATCAAGTCTCATAAACCAATTTAGCATTCCCTAATTGTCTAAAAGAGGCATTATCTACATGTATAACCCAGTGGAAGTACTAATCAGATCTGGGAGTGAGGAGGATTGAGGGGAGGGAGAGAACGTGAATCATATAACCATGGAAAAATATTTTTAAAATAAAATTTAAAAATAACAAAATAAAAGAGGTTTTATCAACCACATTTGAAGACCAGTCCACTTTCTCTAGCTATAGCTAATAAAGAGATTTTCCCTACTACCTGACCTCACCTAATCCTTGGGATCTCAATAAATATGATCTTTTTTTTTTATGGGTTTTTTCCCATTAGGGTCTCTGACCCTCTGGGGGTGTGTGAGGGGAGAAATCTGACCCACTCCATTAACAGCTATACTTGACACTGCTAATAAACTTATCTTGCCCAGAAAACTTGCCTCAATTTACCTTC
The DNA here is from genome assembly GCF_027887165.1 of Monodelphis domestica. NCBI lineage: Eukaryota > Metazoa > Chordata > Mammalia > Didelphimorphia > Didelphidae > Monodelphis > Monodelphis domestica. The sequence continues at coordinate 451,797,154 of NC_077228.1, forward strand.
ATTGCATTTTTACTCACCACAATATGGGATGGCTTTTCTAAGAGGAAAAATGGTTGCTACTGGCCACCAGAATTCAGTCAGCTGGTAGACATTCAAGTTTTTATTTTACCTACTGAACCTTTAGCTTCAATTGTTTCTGTAAGGCAGTTTAAGAATTATACTAGGGAATGAAATGGAATATTACTCACAATGGAAAAATCCGGAATCTTTAGTCTATCCAAAGCTCCAGAGTAAGGGTTCTTAATCTTTTCATGCCATGGACCCTTTTAACAGTTTGGTAAACCCTCTAAACCTCTACTTAGAATAAGATTTCTTTAAAACAAAGGATGTCTCTTATGTTGAAATAAGGACGTATTTTTTCTCATCCAAGTTCATGTTTCTCTGCATCCATGGACCCTTAGGGAATCTACAGAATGCAGGTTTTAAGGAGCTCTGCTCTAGAGCCATCACTCCATGGTTAGCTACTTATTTTTCTGGTTACAACACTCATCATTTTGATAGACTTTAGATACTTCTATACTATGATGACACAATATATTGAAACATGTTTAAAAAAAAAAGAAAAGGAAATGGCTTATGTATTCCTGAATAGACTTCTATACCTTGGTTAGTCTTATAAACCTCTTCCCATTTACCTTCTCTGATCTTCAGAGACAGAAAGAGAAAATTCCCAAAGGGCTTACATCCAAAGTTAAGGAAAGGAATAAAGGAAGGGATGTATGTGTGTGCGTGTTCAGAAATTGGAGTTGAGAATATGGGATCTAAGAATCAAGGAAGATACCAAGTTTTAGACTTGGTTAACTAGAAGGGTTGGGAGGCGAATGCCATCAATAGAAATAGTGAAGTTTTGAGGAAGGATAGATTTTAGCAGTAGACTATGTCATGTTTTGGACATGCTGACTGGACATCCCCATGAAGATGGCCAGCAGGCAGCCAATAATATGGATCTAGATTTCAGGAAAGAGATTAGAGATGGATATACAGATGTGGGAATTGTCTACATAGAGATGGTCATTAAAACCATGGCAACTGATTCAAAAGAATAAGAAGGGGTAAGGTAGGAGATGCAACTACCCATAGGAGGAAGGAATGTGAAGTAAGAAGGCAGATGCCACTAGAACCTAATTTGAAATACGTTTTCTTAGTAGATTTTGTAATTTGCCATTTTCTCATAAAATTCCTGGTTCATTCAAAGTAGAAGTATATATTCTGAAACATGAATTAAAAGGAAAAGAAAGAACTTTTCTAATTGAGTTGTTTTCGATTTTAACACCGTTTTGGAAACATTTCTGTGTCTTGGGGTGGTCTATACCTCTGACATTTTATAAATTGAACTAATAAAATGAGTGGTTCTAATTCTGTGCATAGTCAGGCATGGGACATTTAAAGCAGATTGTTTAACTAGTGCTCATTAGAGACTATAGCCAGGCCAAAAGAAACCTTTCTTAGAGAAAAGTAGAATCATATTAAGTTTCATTTTCTGATACATGTATATGTCTATATTAGAGAGGCACAGTTTTATACATATTTTATATCTACAGACGCATATATATATATATATGTGCATATAAACACATGATTTAGGGAATCACTAGAGGGGAGAGAAGACTTTCATAACATGGAAGAACTTACCCTTGAATAGCACAAACTTGTTAACCAGAAATGGCAAACTATAACCTAAGGGTCAAATCTATTCCCCTTTCTCTGTTTTCAACTATATTTGAAAATATAAAAAAAAAAACACTCCAAGCTCAAGAGCCAAATAAAAATAAATGGTGGCTAATAGTTTGTCAACCCCTAGTATACATGAAAGGTAATGCTGCCATTTTGTTACATAAATGAAATGTTGACATGATTGAAAAATAACATTATGAAATTTAGTCATATAACCTACATGACTGAAGAGTGATAAGAAACACTGTAGGCTATTCTGTATGTTCTCCTCATCACTGGGGACAGGGAACACTTTCACAGTTCAAGGTAAATAACCACAGAAATTGCTAACTGGATCATCCATCTGAAAACCTAATGGTGCAACAAGACCTAGAGTTGGGAGCCTGGCAGAGGTGAAGGAAGAGTGATGTGGGATATTTTTTGTGTCCTCTTCTGCAAAATGAGGGGGTTCGCTTGGAATCACTAAGGTCTTTCTGGTTCTAAATCTATAATTCTATTATAATTACTTTCTTCTAGCCAGGTGAGCGATAGACAGAAGAGAAGGAAATTTCTTCCTTCTTTGAGAGGCAGAAGAGAGATTTGAACTGAAAGGCTGTGATCCATACCTATATTTTACCTATAAGGAAAGTCAGAAATAGAGAGAGATGGATAAGATAAAAAAGAACTACCAAGAGCTCTCACTTATAAGAAATAGCTCTCACTTATTTCCTATATTTCTAACAGCTAGTTAGAGTTATGTGGTGATAACTCATTTCTGAGGGGACTGAGTCTTTGGGTCCTAAGAAGAAACCCCTCAGGCCCTGGATAGGCAACAGAAATGACCCATAAAGAGGCACCTGCTGGGGAAACTTTACTTCTTATATATGAAGGAAATTTTACAACAATATTGTAGGGTATCCAAGATGCGTTGTCCCTATTTGCCAAGAAAGGAAATTGAGCTATAGCAGAATTAGTTTAACATAAAACCAATGGAATAAAATATGAATTCTTAATAGTACAGATGTTATAAGCAAAATGAAACCTGGTATTTTGTATTAACAATGGTAATTCACAATTTTTTCCCCTTCTTTGTTCTCTAATATTTAAAATCTAAGAGAGGTTGGGGAAGAATTTTTCAAGTATTTTCATCTGAAGCTCCTTATTAACACCATTCTTGGCTTTATGATAAGGTACTCAAGGAACAGGTGCTCAGCTGAGAGTGAAGCCTGTATGATAAGACAAACACTTAGAGAATTCCCATCAAGAACTTCAGGAGCTATGTTTTTTTGAAAAAAAAAAAAAGAAAAAGAAATTCTTTATTTTCTCTTCCTAGAAATGGAGTGAGAAGTGGGCCTGTTGATGTTGATATT